>NC_056725.1:346354234-346611734 GCF_019279795.1 Protopterus annectens | reverse complement strand
AACCATGTTGGCCTTGCTGTATCTGCATATAGTGTACATCCACATATGTGATCCTGTAATGTGTTCTCCTTTTGTTGTCTTTCAGGAATTATGTACCATAGATGCCATGCACCCTTCTTGGATGAGGAGAATGAAATTATACTGCAAGCACTAAGGCAACATCATCACATCCTACTATCTAGGCAGAGACAAAGCAGGGAACAGCAGGCTGCATTGTGGGCAGACCTTGTCCATGATGTGAATGGCATGGGCCAGCACGGCAGGGCATATGAACAGGTTCAACACCGGTCAACTGACATGATAAATGCTGCACGACAAAGGGCAGCAGATGTAGCCAGGGATTGTGTTGTCACCGGTGGAGGGCCTGCAATGGAACAACCACTCAAGGCCACTGATGAGGTCATGGTGTACCTAGGCACACGCAACAGCTCCCAGGCATCCATCACACCATACATTGTGGAGGTGGGTGACACAATTTCCAAAGCTGAGGAGCATGCAGGTAAGCTTACTGTGATCATGTAGGTGTCAAGTCTTTGTTTTTTGGGGTGGTTAACCTCATACTCAGATTATGACCAATACAACAAGTAACACAGTAGCTACTGTACATGTGAGAGATATACGGATGTATTACCTTGTTGTGCTTCAACATGCAGTGGTACTGACATTACCTGTAGAGCAGAGTGTGTGTTGTGACTTTAGGAAGCATTGCAAAATGAGGGCATGTGCATATAAATAGAGAGCATGTGCAGACAGCAGTGCCATTTTAAGTAAACAGCTTGAGTGTTAACATGTATGAGTGCAGTAGTCGGTCTGTTTATTAGTTTATTTAAGTTACTAAGCTCAAATCCTGATGTGTTTGTATGCAATAAAGCTGCTTGAATCAAACCCACAACTGTTCATCTGTTTTATCCTGACTGAACGAGCGACATGGTGTCAGAAGCAAGATATCTGAATGACATGGTATTAGGAATGGCATCCCTGAACGACATGGTGTGAAATCCAGGATGTCTGAGCATCAAGAAACCAGACTCCTTGTCCCAACCTGCTCAAACAATTGAAAAAGGCCAGAAATGAATTTCATGTAATTAAAACTTGCATAAATAACTTATTTCATAAAGAAAATGATACAAAGCATTCACAAAGCACAAAACGCATTATTAATCAAAGAAAAAGCACAAAACATATTATTAATTAAGTGAAATGTTCAGAACCACAATATTTGATAAAATCATTCAAAATACTTATGAGAGCATTATGAATTACTCTGATTTGCATAACGAACATGTTAAAAGTAAAATGAGCACAAGAAAAGTATAACAAGCATGTTAGAAGTCAAACGAGCATAACGAGTACAATAAAAGGGCAAAATGAGCATGGAAAAGCAAAGTGACTGCATTTTTTTGGTAAATGACCATATTTTTTGATATGAGCTACTGTTTTGCATTGACTAAAGTTATTCATAGTATAACTAGAGTTGTTCCAAGTATCTAACAGTGTGCAAAGTGTTTGCAGTGTGTGCTTTATTACAGTACAATTATTTTGAAGAGTTTACTGTGTGTAAAGTACAGTTATTTCACAAAGTGCAGAGTACAGTCATTTAGCGAATTTTCTTGTGCTATGTACAGTTCACTTGCAAAGTGCAGTCATTTCAAAGTTTCTTACACTGTACAGAATTATTTTGCAAAGTACAGTCATTTCCAGAAGTTTATTGTGTTGTGTACAGTTCATTCACAAAGTGCTGTCATTTCAGAGTGTTTCTTACACTAATAAGGGTGGTTTCGCAAAGTACAGTGATTTCAAAGTGCCCTTGTGCTATGGAGACATTTCACATAGTGCAGTTATTTTGAAGAGTCTGTTGTGCTGTTGAGCGTAATTACAAGTTTCTGGCATACATTTCTGATGTATATGTGTGTATGTTCATACATAATTCCAAGCGTCTTTATTGCTGTGTGTTGGCATGGCAGAGGCATTTCGCAGACCCAGTCCAATTGTGTTTGATCATAATATTGCAGAGAATTGGAGAGTATTTGAGCAGGAATATGATATTTTCATACAGCTTTTTCTGATAAAGATGTACATATGAGGGCATTTATTCTGCTTAATCTAGCGAGGTCAGAAGCCATTGAAAGAGAGCATTCATTTGTGTATGCACCAGCAGTATATGCAGAAGAAGGGAAAACCATCATATTGTTGTACAAGCTGAAACAAGGGAGGACCCTGAGTGCTTGACATGTAAATTTAGAGAAAAGTATATCCCCCAGACAAATGTTACATTGGAGAGGCACTTATTTTATATAAGAGACTAGAAGCAAGGAGAAACTTTTGCAGCTTATATTACTAACTTGAGAAACAAAGCTAAAATGTTAAGATTTGGTGATGTGAAAGATGACTTGATAAAGGACAGGCTTGTGTGTTAATAATGCTGAAGTGAGAAAGATTTTGCTTTGAGACATTGATTTACTTTGAGCAAAGCCATGGAGATTTGTCAAATACATGAGATTACAGAGAGACGACAAACATGCTTGCAAGTGATAAGAGCATGGTTTTAGCATCCTCTAGAGCAAATATAGACAGCATGCAGCACATGGCTAACAGAAACAGGCCTACGCACATGGCAGCTGCAGCCCCTGTGGGATTTCCAGGGAGAGTCTGTACTTTTCCAGCAAGTTCTAAGACAAGCTCAGTAAAACGGACATAGTGCAGCACAAGGGTGAGTCAGCAGTACCCAAGTCAAGTCTCATTGTTAACTGTCGTACATTTGGTGCCAGTCACAAGTCCAAAACAGAAAAGTGCTTAGCATTTGGTCAGCAATGCCACAAGTGTAAAAAATGGAACCCCTTTCAAAAGCTTTGTAAATCAAGCAATTCTCATTCATTTATTAAGAAAGGTCACTCAAGAAAGCAAGTTGATCATATAGAAAGCTGCAGCTCTACTTTCTATGTAGATGGTGTCTCAGTGGTTGGCGAAAAGGTTAATGCAGTAGATTTGTTGGCAAAAAATGAAATGTTTTGTACTGTCCTGATTAATGGTAAACCCACAGATCTCAAAGTGGTCACTGGTTCATAGTGCAATGTTATGTCAGCAGAAACATTTGCTAGAGTAAGAGCTGGTGAACAGCTTAATTTGACCAATTGTGCAAAACAAGGCTTTCATGCTATTCAGCTGGGAACAGTTACAGCTTGCAATTTTATGTAGTCAAACAACCTGTACAGTCATTATTAGGTCTCAGAGACAGTTTAAAAATGAAACTGCTTTCTTTTACCAAAGAAGTCCATCCTGTAAGCACATGTCCTAGTTCCAGTTTCACCAATGATATTTTCTCAGAGTATGCTATTTTCAAAGACAAGCTAGGTAAACTTATAGTTGTGTACTTCATGAAATTAGACCCAGAGGTCAGTTCAGTGATCAGACCAGTGAGAAGAGTTCCAATACCTATGCCACACAGAGTCAAAGTCCAGTTAGATAAAATGTTGCAGCAAGGTGTGATTTGTCCAGTTAAAGAACCAACTGAATGTGTATCTTCCATGGTGGTCACTAATAAGAAAAGTTCAGATTAAATCAGAATATGTATTTACCCAAGAGACTTAAAGCATTAAGGAGACCCCACCATCCTATGCATACAGTTGAGGAAGTTGCTACCCTCATGCCGGATGCCACTGTTTCTTCTGTCTTCAGTGCAAAGAGTTCATTTTGGCAAGTAATGCTTGATCACAAATCTTCACTACTGACTACATTCAGTATGCCATTTGGTAGATATAGATTTTTCAGAATGCCTTTTGAAATAAATTCTGACAGTGAAGTCTTTTCAATGTGCAATGGAGCAAATTTTTTCAGGCTATCTGTGTGCCATAACAGTAAATGATTTTGCTAGTTGGAGGCAATGGTGAAGCAGAGCATGACAGAAACCTATGGAAAGTTCTGGAAAGAGCACGTGAAGTGAATCTAAAGCTCAAGACTCTGAAATGTAAATTCAGGCTACCAGGAGTTACTTATGTTGGTCATTTATTTACCAGCTCAGGCTTAAGACCAGATCCCTCCAAACAAACAGCCATTCTTGAGATTCTAGCTCCAGACAATGTCCAAGTCTTACAGCATTTTCTTGGTATGGTTAACTACTTGGGTCAGTTTATACCATACTTCAGTGAAGTATCAGTACCCTTAAGAAAGCTGACATGCACAAGTGTTATCTGATCATGGTTGGAACAACACCAGAGAGCATCTGATGACCTGAAACAGAAAATTGCCAGTACACCAATGTTAAGATGCTATGATGTCCACAAACCAGTAATTCTTTCTTGTGATGATTCGAAGTTCGATCTTGGTGCAGTTATTCGTCAAGAGATCAGACCAGTAGTCTATGCATCTAGAACTCCAAACAGAGATGCAGTATTCTCAAATTGAGAAGGAACTTTTGACAATTGTGTCCGCATGTTTGAAGTTCCATGATTATATTTATGGCCGAGCTATCCAGATTGAGACTGATCAGCAATCTCTAGTCACTATTTTAAAGAAATCTATGTATACAGCTCCAGCAAGATGACAAAGAATGATCTTCAGATTACAAATGTACAACTCTAAAATGGTCTATACAAAAGGCAAACTGCTTTATCTGTCTGATACCTTATCCAGATTGTCAGAAATACCACAGAAAAGCTTGATGCAGAGGATTTTGACTTCAATGTCATAGAAGTGCATAATTTGTCTACCACAAGACTTGATGAGCTAGGAGATCATACTAAGACTGATCCAGTTTTGCAAAAGCTCAACCACTTCATCAATGCTGGGTGGCCATCAAAGCAATCGTGTGTACCAACAGAAGTATAACCTTATTTTCCTTACAGAGATGAAATGTTGATGGAAGATGGTATCATTTTCAAAGGTCCTAAAGTTGTCATTCCTACTTCCTTACAACATGATCACATCCAGATTTTGCGTCATGGCCACCCAGGTTTTGAAGCTACCAAAAAAAGGGTGAGAGAACTAGTATTTTGGCCTTCTCTGTAAAATGATATCGATGAAGTACCTTCATCTTGTTCAGTATGCAAAAGTACTAAACTGCATTTGCAAAAAGAGCCACTTCAGCTAAACCAGATTCCTGAACTATCTTGGTCAACAGTAGTCACAGACATATTTGAGTGCAATAGTCAACATTACTTAGTGCTGGTAGACTCTTATTAGAATTGGTTTGAGATTGATCTGCTACCTCACCTAACATGCAGTACTGTCATTACTAAGTTGAAACATCATTTCTCAGTCCATGGTAGCCCACACAAAGTTATTTCTGACAATGGTGCACAGTTTACCAGTCAACTATTTCAGAAATTTGCAAAAGAATGGGACTTTATCCATGTTACTAGTAGTCCTGAGTACCCACAGTCAAATGGCTTTACTGAATGTGCAGTACAAAGTGCAAAGCAATTACTAGAGAGGTCAAGGTGTGGCATTACCAAAGTTTTCTTGAATTTGCTTAATCTCAGAAATATACCCCTGACAGTTTACTTGGCTCATGTGCTCAGAGACTTCTGTCTAGGCAAACCAGAACTACCTTGCCTATCAGTTCCAGTTTGTTGGTGCCTAATGCTAAAAACACCAGAGCAATCAAAGCCCATCTATTCCAAAAGAGTTCATTCCAGAAGTCCAACTATGATAAAATGAGCAGATTTCTTCATCCATTGAAAGAAGGAGAGATAGTGAGGATGCAAACGGTGAACGGTTTTGATCGAATTGGTCAAGTGAGAGGTGTATGTGCCGAGCCGAGATCTTACTTAGTAGAATCTGAGGGTATACAATATAGAAGAAATTGCAGGTATCTTCTTATGGTGTCTAAATCGATTATCGCAACATCATACCTGTGATGCAGACTCTAGATCTCAGAGCAATCCAGACGATGTTCCTGTTGAAGGACATGTCTCAGTACTTATTCCCATCCCTGATGATGTCCCAGATGTCCCTGAAGTTGAACATTCATTAAAGACAGTCCCTGTTGCTAAACGCAGTCCTAATTTTTATGTCACATGATATGGTCATATTTCCAGACTTAGTGTAAAATACACAGCAACCTGGACATGATTGTTTCATTTGTAATTAGTTCTCTATAATTGGATCTCAAAGGATTATTTCTCTACAACTGCATGTCAATGATTGTTGTCATTATTACTGTGCATGACTTATTTCTAAAAGAGAGAGGCTGTAGAACAGAGTGCATGTTGTGACTTTAAGAAGCATTTCAAAGTGAAGGCAAATGGGTATAAATAGAGAGCATGTGCAGGCAGCAGTGCCATTTTGAGTGAACAGTCAGAGTGTTAACATGTATGAGTGCAGTAGTCAGTCTGTTTATAAGTTTATTTAAGTTTAAGTTACTAAGCCTCAATCCTGATGTGCTTGTATGTAATAAAGCTGCTTGAACCAAACCTTCAACTGTTCGTCTGTTTTATCCTGAGCAGTTGAGTGATATTACCCCACCCTCAACTTTTCACAGATCTGTCAGGTATTGTGCAAGGCCAAGGTCCTGCTCCTACAAGCATGACACTTGTTTTGATAAGGAACAATTATATTCTAGTACGGATAATGGCCAGTGTAATGCCCTATGTATGTGTGTAAACAGCATAGGATGTTTTCATCTTCTAGTCTGGAACAGGTATCTAAGGTTTCTAGAAGGGGTAGTCACAGGAGTTTAGTTCAACAAACAGAAACACTTTTGGCAGTTACAGTTAATACCAGATAAAGCTCCTGGTTTAAATGAGGCAAGGAATCTAAAATGGCTTTTAAAATTCAACAGGTTGAAGGTAAATACATTGGGCAGTGAAATGCTCATTTCCATATGTTTGTTAAGAGAGTTGTACTGGGCTTTTATGTGTTGTTTTTTTCAAGTATAGTGTGATACTGATTAAGTAAAAGGTAAATCTTACTGGTCATGTTTTACTTGATTTATTTCAAGTGATTGTTATAAAGGTCCTGAGTTGAATTTGTAGTTTGCTCCAAGGAAGTGTTTTGTGGACAAAAGCGGAGAAGAAAGTTGTTTGACCACTAATCCAGTTGTGGGTCTTCATTGTTAAGAGACTTGGAGGCTTTTCTTACACAATTATGCAGGTATTAATATACTGCTTTTTTCTTTCTTATTGCAGGTGACCATGGGGATTGGTGTCTCTCCCCTACACAACCTGATGTCAGTGTCTCTTCAGACTCTGATGATGCTGGTGGCCACAGTGAGGCACAGTTGGGGGTGTCGGGGGCTGAATCTGTCTCAGAAGTGGACATCCCTCTTCTGATCCCATTGTCGCTGCACAGTCTGTATGCTCACACATACCCTATCCCCGGATGCCACAGATATTGGACAGTCAGAGGGTGAGGACATTGGAGAGGAAAGTATGGCAACTATGGCTCCAGTGAGTGTAGACACTGTCCATAGCCAGAGAACTGGCGAGGTTCCACGTAGGTGGATTGACAGGGTTGCTTATAGGAGGCATGCTGTCCATCCACCACCTGTTGCAGGTAGCACATCACAGAGACTCAGTGCATGTTTTGGGCCACCATGGAGGCACAGGCGCATTCTGAATGGAACACCAGATGTATGCTTAGGGTTATGGATGCAGCACAGTCTGACATCCATGACTGCCTCCACTGCAATGGGGATACCCTGGATCAGTTCACTGATGCAGTGGGCAGACAGTGGGCTGAGACAGTGTCTGTGTTGGACCACACATTGTCTGTGCTGGAGCGTATGGTTGGAGTTGAGTGTCGGACCTGTGGATCTAGGTCAGCAACTCCCTCTGCTGAGAGTCCATGTGGCTGTGCATAATCATGCTCCAGTAGTGGCAGTGCATCCAGCACTACAGAGGGGAGTGTGACATCCACACCACAACATGGCAGGCCATGGGCTCATGGTCCTGGCCATTCCAGTGGGGGACATGGCCCCAGCAGACAGCAGTCACTGTCAGGTACTAACACCACTTGTGACCTTGGGCATGGAAGTGCTGGTGCAACTCCTGGCAGAGCCATTTCCCATGTTTGGCTCCGGAGACGATGAACTGTTAACTCTACCATGTAAGGTCTAAAGCTGTCCAACATAAACATGTGTAGGGGCAGTACTGGGCTTGACTGTGTATACGCACACACTCACACACCACTGTCAAATGCAGGTCACATACAGACCCACAAGGCACCTCTCCATGGTCCATCTTACATGCTCCACTTCTGACTCACACACATGCTGTCTAACATTTGGGCCAGCCAAGACACCTGCACCCCCACACAGTACCCTGTGCAAGTGATGATACCTGTGCCACATCCCTGTCATCCTCCTTATTAATGCAGAGAAGTGAAGCTATGTGTCTGATGCACAGGGTGACTATATTAGTTAACATGTACTTGTGTAATGCAGTGATGGTTCACCATGCCACTTGTAGTGGTTACCAACAGATACTGTATATTGGCATTTGTCATGAGTATTATGCATACATCTGTGTACCTTATGTTAAATAATATTGTATTGGCTGTATAGTTAAATGATAGGTGCATCATGGGCTTGTTTATGTTTCTGTTACAAGAGTCTGTTGGGATAACCTGTGGATACACAGCAGAATTACAGCAGCAAAGGATGGCATTTCAGCACAGCAGTAATATGTTGTGAGTGAGGTACACCACTATAAGTACATGTCTCCATAGGTTCATATGTGTATAACAAGCTAACAAGGACAATGGCGGCATTCAGCATACTCATGCAACCCTAATCTGTGAGAAAGTCTGCTACCCTTGATAAGTGCCGCCAGGGTTTTGGATGGCATGGGGGGGGGTTGATGGCATGGCAGGTCCTGTTTCATGTAGAGCTCACTGCCTGTGTTACATACCTGTATCACCAGCATGGTGTATGCATACCATAGTGATGCTGTCAGTGTGTAGAACAGGTGAGACGTGTTAGTCCTGTCATGGATGAGTGGGAGGAGGTACACAGTGGGAACTGACACCTCCCTGTATGTAGCCATACACATTACCTCCAATGCATTTGGGAGACAGACTACACATGTACGGTCATGACATAGACTCCATAGGACATGTTATCTACACTGTGTATTGGTGTACCATGGAAACTGTGGCTGATACAGTTGTAAGATATGCCTAGGTAGTGACATGGCAAGGGTGCCATTGCACACAATGGTAGGTATGATGACTGCCACATTCAGTATACCAGTGACAGTCTGGGATGTACATCTCAAACCTGTCAGTATTGATTGTACAACAGTGAATGCATCCACATCTTTCTGACCAGTGACAGTCAAAGGCTACATTACTTTCTGTGTCCATAACTACTTATCTGTGTGCTGTGTGTAGACACTACAATATTTTGCAGGGGTGGATGAATCCCCCACAGGATAGTATTGTGCAGTCGTTGGCATTTAGTTATTGTCAGTGGCTCAGACAACAACTGGCTGTGTCTTAGGCCATCCTGGATAGCTGGACTGGTTCTGTGTGTGATTTTGTGACAGCTCCTTATATGCACTCACCTGCTAATGTACTTCGTTAGAAGTCAGTGACAGTAGCTATGATTGCAGAGAGGGAATAGGTAGAAGGGGTATGCCAATAATGAACTCCACTGGTGACTGTTGTCATTGCAGTGTAGGTTTTCCAATTCTATGTTCCCTGAGTATGACTGTCAGACACTTGTCTCTCCACCAGCTGATATAACACTCTGTACATAACGTACACCATTTCCAGCATGGTCTGCTGGCTTAATATTGTCATACATGTTATCAGGCCATGATTGGTGGAGTGAGACTTATGTCCGACATCCATTGCATAGTGTAACAGTCAATGGACTCCGCCGGTTACAGTCGGTAGGTATGATGTGGCCTTCAGCAAAGGTAACATTGTTTGTTCCAGTGTCAGTAAGTGTATGACAGTGGTAGTGAATGTATCCATGTTAACCCCTATCATGGCATTTCAGGTGACAGGACTCAAAGATCTGGGGACACTGCTTTGCACTACATGCTAGTTGTCCTCTGTGCATGTAAGTATTGCAGTTACTGTCAGCATGTTGCAGGAAGAGATTTATGCAAGGTGTCTGTACTGGGAACAGACAAACATGTTAGGGAAGTGTAATATGTGCACACTGTGTTGAATAGTCATGCTGAGGCTCACTTACCCAAAGGATGGTCCAAATCCTTACCTACAATGCTCTGGATCAGTGCGGTGACATCCCCACATTGGGAACCAATGTATTGCATCATGTGTTTACCAATATGGGTGACCACTGCAGCCCTCCAGTGTAGGGGTCCTACCTAGTGGGATCTGGCCACAGATCATGTTCTTTGGAACTACCAGCATGTACCGCCCCCCTTGCAGACAATACAGACATATATGCCAAGAAAACCACGTATGACCTCCTGTGGGATGGTTTACATAGCATGACTGCACATCCCACTGCAGATGGGACAGGCAGGTATGCAGAGCTCTACACCAATGCGTTATGTCAGCAGCATTACGACTGCATGAATTCAGCTGTATGGGACAGGTGGGACACAGGCTTGTCATGGCTTACCACACCTGACCAGTGGACAACTGCCATTTGCAGGTTGTGCAATAACAGGTGGACATTGTTGTGAGACAGTTGGGGTGAGGGTGTCCCCTTAACATGCAGGCACAATTTCCTCAGCTAAATGAAGCACATACTGTTGTTGTTATGTTGTGTAGACATGGCAAGTGACAACATTAGCCACCCACACAAAGCAGAACAACAATGCACAGTGTAGTTACATGTGTAGCCTCAAAGGACAGGCTGAGAATGTCGCTGACCTCAGACATCATGATGGCACATATGATGGGTGTGTACTTATATGTAACCTGCACTCCCACACTGTCTGTGTCAACTACACTCCCTTGCCCCCACCACATGTGACACATGACATTCCTATAACCTTTCCCATAACTCCCACATTTACAGAGCAGTTTGCAACTGGCCTCTCAATGGACCATACACAGCATCTATTGCACATGTTAACATTCCAGGCTGCCTTCTACATGTGATATCAGAAGAATTACTAACACCATTGGGAAACCCTTACAATCATACTGACACCACTGGCTGCACATCAGCTGAGTAGACAATGGCAACTGTTCCACCCTTGCACAGAGGCGGTTCTTCCACTGACCAACATAACTATACACCTCTTTGTCTGAGTATCCATATCTGTATGCACATAGGGGCAATCATCATGGAGCTGCTCAGCACACATATATGTGATCTACACACAGTTGACTATACACAGTTTGGATGAGTGATGGGGGAGCATGACTGTTACATGTGATGGATACTTCTGAGGCAGTCACCAAGGACCTGGGTAAGGGCACATCAGGATGTACAACCCCCAGAATGACCCAAACTGTTTGACTATATTCCCTGCTCAGGCAACATTTACAAAGTACCCACTTAGGCATCCACAATACTGTCATTGTAGGGGTAACTAAGTGGACTATTGATGACACACATATGCAACATAGGGACATCCACTGCCAATAGTTGATCTGTAAGCAGCAGTGCTCAATAGGGCACAGTCCTGGGTCCTCTACTGCTTGGAATCCATGTAACCACAATACACCTGACTACTGAATGACTGTGGCTAACAGTGTTGGCTGATGCCTGCACATTGTGAGGACTCATAGAGTCTGTGAGTTATGTCAATAGCTTACAAAAGGGTATTGATGAACAAATGCCTATTGACATACTAATGGCCATAAACCCCAAGTGAATATATATGTAGTATCACTTCTATCAGGTAGACCAATGCACCTGGTAAGTAGCACATCAGGCACAACATGTGTTATACATACTCATGGTTGAAAGAACTGGGAACACAGACCTGGCCACACAGGTTTACACCTAATGTGCTTCAGATTACCATGTCTCTATAGGGGTATGGCAGAGATCATATGGCATAGCTGAGGCCACAGTCACCAGTAAGTGACATACTCATAACCTCCACATACCCTTCCCTCAGCATGCCAATATCTGAGTGCAATTTGTTGACGTACCTTTCCAAGAAGCACTGGCAATTGTGCACAACAGTATGGTCCTTCACAAGGACAGTTCATGTCTTCAGTATGTGTTCAATAGAGATTGTCTGCAATGACCATCATTGTCAACTGTGGCATGTAGACTACTCAGAGGTGATCCGTGCCTTGCATACAGGGCACTGTGTGACCCTGCTTGATTGCATATGCTGCCCATCTGTAGGAAGTAGATGGATGATTCAGTGTAAGGACATTAACCTAGTATGTGATGTTAGTACTACATGCTTGTGGGAGAGATTTGTCTAGCAGACTGAAACACACCCATGGACCAGAACCCTGCTTAATGGCACACAGAGCACCTCAGTGCACCTCAGCACATGCCATCTGTCTGATTGGCTAGGTGGCCATCATCTCAACACAGGGAGTCTGCCTGTGTCCCTCTTGGACTGGGGCAGTATGTGCTGATCCTGTAACTATGGGTATAATGATGTCTATGATTGTGAGGACTGTATGGCCATTATTCTACTTCATTTCAAACACCCTATGTTTCCATAACATGATGTACAATTCTCTAACAGGCTCACAAACAAACTTGGCTTCATTGAGGCTAGCTCCACTTCTAGTTGCTGAATACAGGACACGCCAAGGCACATACATATTGCAAGTTGGCTGTATGTAGATGTGAACACTTACCTATGTAATGGTACATACTAGAAATCACAGTACATGTTGCATGTACCACACCTCATGTCTGCTAGTACTATCAGTCTAGGACATATTATGCTTGATGACATAAACACGCCTCATTGTGGTCAGTCTTTTGGGGTGGTCACATCACTCGCTACAAATAAAACACTGCAAAACCCTACCTATGTCTAGGTTAACAAGGGTTATGCCATATGGATACATACACATGCACTAAGTGGGCTAGGAGTGAGATTAGAACCCGTACTTATCTAGTCTTATCCACTAGTACTTATCACATGTGCCACAGCTTACATCTTATGCTACACTGTCAGCTGGTAGTCTTAAGGTGGCTGATATCATTAGGCCTTGCAGAAGAGGGCAAGGTGGAAGCCAGCAGCAAGTTACAGGGCCAAAACGTCCATATTCCTTGCAGGTGGATAGCTCATGAGGGCATGCCAGTTATTTTGTAGGGGAATATAAACACACACCTGCACTAAATGGGCTGGAGTAAGATTAGAATCTCTCCCAATTTAGTATTATCCACTATAGATCACAGTACTTCTTGCATGCACCGTGGCTTACATCTGATACTTCTCTATCAGCTGGTAGTCTTAAGGTGGCTGACATAATCAGGCCTTATAGAAGAGGGCAGTTTGGAAACAGCAGCAAGTTACAGGCCCAAAAAGTGCATAACCATTGCAGGTGGATACACATGAGGCATGTCTGTTGTTTTTCAGGGGGATATACACACACACGCACCAAGTGTGCTGGAGTGAGATTAGAACCTCTACCTATCTAGTCTTAAACACTATAGATCACAGTACTTATCACATATGCCACAGGTTAAGTCAGCTGTGTATGTGATTGCAGGCACAGTACTTGTGCAAAACACAAACTAGGCTTGTGTTGGACAGCATCTGTGGCCTGATGAGTGATATTGCTGATGACATTTCAACCAACTAAATTCTAATTTGAAAAACATTAATGTGGCTTTACTGTATTACACAATTCTTAACAAAAATGCTCAAACTTGAGGCTTTCCTGCAACTTGAATGCATTCGTATATCTACTGTTACAAAAACATGGTTTCAGAGCAATGAAAGCACTCCCTCTATTCCTCTGTATAATTTCTATCACACCTTCAGCCTCACTGGCAATTGTGGTGGAGTATCAACATTTGCCAAGGACATCATCACCTCACAACAGTTTCCTTTGGACACCACATTTGAACTTTTAAAAGTCCAAATCACCCTAAACAAGACTAATTACCACTTTATAGCTATCTACAAAATATTCCGTATGTCCCCTTCTGAGCATGATAGTTATCTTAACACATTAGCTGAAATCCACATTAAACCCAAGACCTTTCTACCGGGGGACTTACACTATCCATCACTAAACTGGCTGACCTACACAACCAATGGTCAGCATGCCCAGCACTTCATTGACATTATACATGCTAACTCTCTTTCACAAATAGTTAGCTATCATACAAGGGGATCGTGGATAGTGGTTATGTAGTGCATACAGCATATCTAGACCTGGCCAAGGCCTTTGACACTATTCCCTATGCATGCATTATTGATAGACTTGCAAATCTCAGCATAAATACTTATATTTTGGACAGCTAACTGGTTGTCTGACAGAACCCATTTAGGTAGAGTAGCAAGTGCCATTTCTGTAAGCAAAACAGTTACCAGTAGTGTACCACAGGGCTCAGGCTTTGGTCCCTCTCGCATTGGGCAAATATTTCTCAGACCTTCAGGCCAGCATGTCTGGCCAATGGTAAACAAAGTTCACAGAAGACTGTAAATTGGGTTTTGTTATACAATCTACAACTGACTCACAGTTGCTCCAACGTAGCTCAGACCATGTTAATAAGTGGTTCAAGGACAATGGTCTCAAATTAAATGTAAAAAATGTAGCATAGTTCATTTTGCTAGATAAAACAGCTTCACTTGCCATATAGGTGATGCACTCCTCCAGTCAAACAGTCTTGTAAGGGATCTAGGTATGCTTGTGGATATTTTATTATCATTTGACCATCATGGCACCACAATAGTTCAGAAAGTCTTTTATCTGGCCCATTTCATTTTCCAAAGGCATCTCTGCTAGTCCCAAAGAAATCTCAATTTCCCTTTACTCATATCTTATCAGACCCATTATTGAATATAACACACCTTTTGGCATGTATTTATCTAAATGTATAACTCTTGAGAGACTAAAGAGATTCATAATGGAAAAGCTCAATGGCAGGGAAAACTCATAGTTATCAGGAAAGACTGGCAAATCTTTCTCTGTTCGCACACTCTGATAGACTCCTCCGTCGAGATCTATGTCCAGCCTTTCATTCATGCCATGAAAGATCCAAGCTTATCTGATCTTTTCTTCCTTTGCAGAACTAATGGTGCATCAAATACTTGGTTAAAGGAACTAAACCTTCATCTGCAGATAAATAAGACACATTGGCATGATCGATTTGTATTCCAACATATCCCTCATCTCTGGAACAAACTTCCACTACGTGTCAAGCAGAGTAGCACCGTCACCACCTCCAAGGTAAACCTACATAACTGGATAGGCAGCCTCAAATTCTCTCCTGGTCTATCTTGTCTTGCCCTCCTTGAGGCTAGAGAGAAATTTGCAATAGAGGTTTTGACCAGGCTTGAAATGGTTTGCAGATCGATTACTTAGTACTTAACTGGAAACCTATGATCCTAATCTCCTTGGTGAGACCAGAGAGCCCCCTACTGGTGTTTCAGGAGAACAGACAGGGCTGCTTGGAGGAAACACCCCTTGCAGAAGTGAGGAGACATCTTCAGCTCTCAATCCTTAAAGCACACCTCATCCTCCTCCTCTTCCTACACACACTGCCAGGTGCATGTTGGAGTTAGAGTATAAAGAGGAAAAACAAAGAAAGAAAAATCTCAAACTACTCCTGATGTCTGCTTGAATGCTGGTCCCTCCTGGTCGACCCTCTCCTTAGTAATGGGGAAAGAAAAGACTGATTGTCCAGAAAGGAGATGATGATTGACAGACATCAGGGGTAAAGAAAGCAAAGAAATGAAAAATAAAAAACACAAGCAGCTTGTGCACACTGTTATGGAACATTTTCATAGATGCTGCAATTTGTGGAAATTGTGCTTAGTATGTTCTTTTGACTTAGAAACACACAGCTTGGTCTTTCTTTTACAGCAAATAAAATACAGCAGTGTATAACAAAACCTAAAAAAGAGGATTATTAGCATGACTGCATCCTCTGCATATTGTTCAGATGTGATGGATGGGAAATAGAAAATTCACCCCAGGGATCACTCCAATGGCTCTACTCAACAGAGGCACTAGAAACTAAGGTTGGCTGGCATGATGCCAGGGTAATCTTATAGGCTAGGCTTGTAAAGGCTCCAGGGCCATTAGTCTAGTACACACCTATGAACCTATGAATCTATGTTTGCCAGCATCATAACTGTTATCCTGGTCTGCTTTTGCTCAAGAGCAGAACAGAGTGAACATCTTTCATCTCCTACAAAAGCCAATGTACACATTAGCTACTGAAGAGTGGAATTTGCTTGCAATCAACTAATCATAGGTATCGTTTGCAAAATAACAAATCAGTATTATTGCTGGCTGCACCTTTTTTAAAAACTCTTCTTCCTGCCAAACCACCAAAGATTGCCACGTATCATGTGAAGGTGTAGGCTTGCGATGGTAAGTGAAAGAAATTGTGGGCAGCTTATTACTCTTACACTACAACCCCCCCCAACACACACACACACACACATACACACACACACACACACACACACACACACACACACACACACACACACACACACACACACACACACACACACACACACACTCTCTCTCTCATAAGCATAAGTCATAGCAATACTGGTTTTACACTGATTTTAACAAATAGCAATAAATTATACAACACTAGAATTGCCACACCAGATCAGTGATTGTTGTTTGGCAGTCATCAAGTGTAATGCGTATCTGCCACTTTCTCTGATTCACAGACAGGTCCTGATGTTGCCTCATATTTTACCCTGTTCCTGATAAAAATTTTGATTTGCTGGTAAAATCATACAGGATTACAGACAATCAATAATACCAGACATTAGAGTTTAATGGTAAGCATTTGAAATGTTGGGATCTGCTAAGTGGACTTCCAAAGCACGGAGACTGAATTGCTGAAAGAACAGACTTACATATACCAAGTCCAAGATGGCTATTTCCCAGAAAATTCCCTTTTCTCCAAGGTATAGTGATCTTGGAGTTGGTATATATACGTTTGGGAGGTGTGGGTGCTTGCCCCACTGCAAAAAGGATGTTTAAAGGAGAAGAGTAATGTTCAAGTTTCTCCTGGATTTGCAACTGGATTTTATGAAAAAAAAAACCTCCTTAGGCAACCTCGGACACTAGTAACAAGCCACACCAACTTTTATTCTCCAAGAACTAAACTTCACAGCACTTTACATGCTTTCTCCTCTCAGGTGCCCACTTTTTAGCAAGTTCTCCCATTGACATTAAATAAATTAACACATTTCAAATTCAGAATGCAACTTTTTCAACTAAATGCATCCTGCTTCAACCCAGGACATATCACCTAACCTGTCTCCTTTCCGAGTCTCTTCTCCTGTGTCCAGATTCACTGCAGACTGACCCACTTTAGAAACTAATACATGCATACATATATATGTGTGTGTGTGTGTGTGTGTGTGTGTGTGTGTGTGTGTGTGTGTGGTACATTACACTGTGCTTGATTATACATTGCGTTGTGCTTTTCACTACAATGTATGAATACAGATATTTTAGTCTGAACTACACTATTATTGCCTACATCTCTGTATTTTTTGTTTGTGAAGTGTTTTGTATTTCACCCAGGCTGAGCCTGAACTTGGTCAGTATTGATCAGTGCACTACCCAAGTAAATATAAATAAATAGAGAGCTACGTTTTATAGTTCTTATTGTCCAATAATGCACGTGGATGCAAAAATTGTCATTGTAGTAATTTTTAAATGAATTAATGTAATATTCAAAGTGTGTTCCTGATTTTTAGCATTTATTCTGCCATTATTTTTGGCCTTGCCCAGAATTCCTGCACAAAGAAGTTTCTGGTGTCCTGCCAGGACTTGTGAAACTCCCTGAAAGAGAAAACCATCCCTGCATTTTGGCCTGTCTCTCATCTGTTCTTCTAAAAATCCCAGGTGTGTGCTGTGATTGGTTGCTCTGGGCTGCCTCTCTCTAGCAATTAACTTGCCTATGTTCATTCACTGATTACTGGCTTTATTCTAACAATGTAATATCATAAACCTGTTTAGGATGGAGCATATAACCAGAGAATTAATTACTTTTTGTCACTCACCTCATTTTTTCTCAACCAGCAGCGGCTTTTATTGAGCTCCAGCATCGTCAGCGAAGATTGATTGCCCCCCCCCCCCTCTGCTGGTATCCAGAGGTGTTGTGGGTGCCTAAAGCCAGCTACATTGTAAGGTTTAGTGGTGAGAATGCCCAAGTTAAGGTCACTGTGTCAGTGGCAAAACATTTAATGAACTTATGAAGTCTGCCATTTGACAAAACACTCATACTACAGCCAAAGATGTCTTTGAATTTTAAGAAGTAGTGCCCATCCTTTGGATTCTTTGTCCTAAGAAGTAGTGTCCATCCTTGGGATTCTTTGTCGTAAGAAGTGGTTTCCATCCTTGGGATTATTCATCTATATGTTGCTATTACCCACTTGGTTTATTAAGTACATATGACTGCTGTACTAACTTTTGTTGTTTTGACAAACATAGCAACATTTCAAAATAAGATAACTTGCTGTGGTTGGGGGCCACTCAAGCCTGGAGTCCCCTAGAGACCACTAGGCTTGCTGATGCCTAAAACTGGCTATGAATGCAGTGACTGATTTTGAAAATGGCAGTTGTGGGTAAGTATATGCACCATAACTGAAGAACTTTGAAATCTATATAGTCACTATGACAGTAAAATTATGCATTCATCATAGCACACTTTAGGAGGATTTTTTCATTGTAATTATTTTTTTTTTAATTTAGTTTTTGGCCTTAATACCTTCAATTACTGACCCACTCCCTTGTCTCATGAAGTAATTTATTCCATCTTATGTGAGTGGTGATGTCCTACTATTTAACTTGTGGCAGATAGACTCTCCCTCTCAATGGTGAGAATGGATGTCATGTCCACTCATTCAGCAAGTCATAAGACCAGCTTTCTTTAGGATATGTACGGGAGGTAGGCATCAGATGTGGCTGAGGCAGGGATTTTTTATTAGGTACATAAGGAAAGGGGAAGCTCTAAACAGAGCAGAACTCACGTGATGCAATATGCGTTACTGTTCACAATGCCACATACTCAAAGTGCACTGCTACTGATATAGTGGTACTCTGCTTGCAAGTGTGATCTATGAAGAATTAAATGATGTCCATCAAGAAGGCCCCCAGATGTGAGCAGAAAGCCTCAACTTTTCCACCTGGAAGAATGAACTGTCATATATCCCTCATTCCTACAGCTCCTGAGGTGATAATCTCAAGTCATGTGGGCCATAATTAGGACTCCATCGCTATGTGTTACATATGTTATATATTACAGGTTACAAGTTATGTGTTACATGTTAGGTGTATGATTTGGTTTTCAAGTTTCATACAGGATTTCTATTCAAGATTTGGTGAAATGCTTGTATACTGACCTTTCAGAATAAGACATCTGTTTATTCCTCATGTTTTCCTGTGGATTATCTCCATTGCATTAATGGCAATACATGTACTTTTTTATTTTATTTTATTTTTTTACCGATAAACAACTTTTGTGCAACCCTTACTAAAAATTTTCTTCTGAATGGTATTTCTACACATGTTCACTGAACATGTCTATAAAAGTTTGCAGACATGTTTGGAAATGCACAAGCACCATGCATGACTCATTTAAAAATCACCCACTTTAGTTACAAATAGGGTGTCAACATGACTATGTATTATGATGCTAGCTGCATTCACAAAGTCTAACTGATGCTTATCTCATAACCTTACATGGTGTATTCACTAAGCTTATTAAGGATCTTGAGGTACCACTGAATCTTTACTCTCCTAAGTAGTATGGTTTTCTTCCAGGGTTTAATTTAACAGTCAAACTGTTCTTCATCCAGCACTACTTATACAAATTTCATCATACATATATTATAACCCATTATAATCATATATATATATATATATATATATATATATATATATATATATATATATATATTTATGCTTTACGTGTGTAAATATTTATGCATATATTTATTCCATCACAACTGTAAACAGCAGATATTAAAATATTATTTAACCAGAGGTTTTATTCAACTTCAGTTTGTTCCTTTAGCCATCCAAAGACCAGTTCATGCATTCCTGAAGTAAATGTATCACACATTTATTATGATTATTTTATTCCATTTCAGTTTTCGTCTGGTATGATAGTTACTCATTTAGTAGGTGTATGCACTTACATTTCCACAAATTATTGGTAGAGCATTACAAGGTTTGTCCTGTGTGATTATATTAAAGGAAGGCTGTTTGTCTACCACATCTATCCTTTCCTGGCAAGGAATTTGGGCATCAGAATTTTTTTCAGTGGGGGGGGGGTGGAGGTATTTCGATTTCCCAAGCAGATGACCACTGGTTGCTTCCCATTGCCGCTCTTTGATTGCTGGATCTATATAGCATTTCTACATCCCTCCCAACTTGTTCTGCCTCTGTGAGTCATAATACTTCTGCTTAAGGTGTGATGTTTTCTTACTTTTACATTGGGCTGCCATTCGACAGGATATCTCCGCCACCCTTAGGAAATACCTCACAGTTGTTCCCTGGTCTCTTCAAAGGAAATCAAACTGCAACATCGTACCTGATACATGCATCCTTCCCATTTCCCCCCTCCAAGGATGGGAGTACCTATCCTCCCCCCTCTGAGAGTGCCTGGTAGTCCTGAAACACTAATTGGACCCAGGTCACTTGGGCCATATTAAGGGCTTTATCTGTCTATGCCATGGCACTGGCATGGAACTGATTACAAGCATACATCATCTTTGCAGATTAAAGTAAAATAGATATCTGTGTCAGTGGATAAAAACATAAACCTTTATTGGTCTGCGGCAGGGATGTGACATTATCTTTTTACCAATTTTTTGTACGGGGCTGGGGTGTCATACCACCTGCTACTACCTCAATTGATTCAGTGTCATTCTCTTACCTTCTTTGAAAGTCATGACCTGCTATCATAGGTCTTCACTCATGCAGTGCATGAGCCCCTTGGCTAGATGTCCTTGTCATTTTTTTTTTTAGTTATTTTTGTTTCACCAAAATCTACTTTACCAAATAATCCTCTGGTTTCCTTTACATGTGACTGACCCACCGTAACCTGTCAGTGTTGGTCTCATTTGCAGATGGGGCTACATTTCCTCAGCTCTGATGTCCTAACCCAAATTTTTTTTTTCAAAATTGCCTTCTACTTTCCTACTCATATGACCTGCCCACCATAATATGTGCTTCTTGACTTTATAAACAAGTGGTTTCTACTAGGGTTTTATTTAGCAGTTGGTTTACTCTTCACACAGGTCCACTTATACAAAATGGCTTCAGTTCTGATATCGTCATTTCTTCATTTGTCCTAAAATGCGATACCTGCTATGCAACTCTGTGCAACTCAAATACTTCATTTCCATCAAGCCCAAGTTCTTTATCTGCTCTGCCTTAACTGTCCATGTTTCCATATTACAGGGTAGTACTGCTCACACCGCACAGGGGGGAGGAGTTGGCATAATGGTTAAGGTGTTTACCTCACAGACACAAGATACAGGGGTGGATTCTCACCTTTGAGGAAAATTAGCTTGACTTAAATAACCCACAAAGACAGCTAAGCTAACATTAACCAATGAATCACTATTGTGTATGTCTTCTATTTCACTTTCTTTAGCATTCTTCTGTCACATGCTACTCCCTGACACTTTGTATCAACTGGCTATAGCAATTCTTATTCTAACTTTGACTGACTTATTCCGATTTCCCTTCTCCTCAGCCACACTTCCCAAATGTTTGACTCTGTTAACATGTCCCACTATTTTATCTTCTGAATCACATGTCATTGCCTTCTGCTTCCCCCATTTAATGTCATAATGTCTGTCTTGTCTGGGCTCACTTTCATTTCATCTATCTTCCATTTTCCATTCCTTTCCTCTATCATTTTCTGAAGCTCCTGTTGTCTGTCTGTAGTGTCACATCCTCTATACATAGCAGGTTTTTTATCTGTCAGCACCAAACTTGTTGCTAATAGAGTCCATTGTCAATATGAACAACAGAGGGCTCAGACTGGAGGACTGATGCACACCCACTCTTACTGGGAACCGCACTGAGTTCAAATACCATTCGCAATTGTGTCCTTGGGTCCTTGTACATAGCATCCACTAATTATACTGATGTCACTGGGACTTTTATCCATCATATGACTGGCCAAATCAGCTTTCTTGGGACTTTGCCAAGTGCTTTTTCCTTATCAAGGAATGCCTAATTGGACTCACTATCAGCTTTTTCTCAAGTACTTGTCTCATGGTAAACACTGGGTCATCTGTACTACATCTTGATCTGAATCAGAATTGTTTATCTTTCATTTTACTTTGTACATCTCCTTATATTTATGTATCAGTCTTCCTCTCTAGCACTTTCATGCAGTGTGACAGGTCTTTTGATACTTCTGAAAAAAAATGATACTTTGATACTTCTGTACTGTTCACAGAGGTGAATATCCCCTTTATTCTTGTACCCTAGTATTAGAATGCTTATTTTCCAGTTGTTTGGGATACACATCTCTCTTGATACTGTGATGAGTACCATCAGTAACCATTTCTTCCCAACATAAATAGCATCTTGATTATATCTACCATGGCTTCACATGGGCCTACCGCATTCCCTGACTTCATTTTCCTTAGTGCACTTTATGCTTTTTCTAAGGTGGTTTCTCCTTCTTCTTTTATCACAGACTGTGCTTGCGTCAGTACAGGTTCTTTGTTTTTTTCCATTCAGAGGTTTCTTGAAGTACTTCTTCCATCTGCCCATGATGTCCTCTGCACTAGTAAGCAGTTTGTTGCTTACATCCTTTATGACTGTTGTCTGCCAAATATATTACTAATCATTTTGTACTCTCTGCTGAGTTACTTTCAAGAAGCAGGTAGATGTTCTCAGCCACATTGTTCTTTTCCATTTCAACTCTTTTAGCCTCTTTGCTAGCCGGCCAGTATTTCTTCGTAGCCTGGCCAATCTTTGCTATCTAACACTCTTTCTTTCTTTCCTTCTTTTGACAACTTCCTGAATTTTTGTAATCCACCATGAGCTTTCTTTGTGTACATCATTTCCACATTTGACTGGAATGCAAATCTATTCTACAATCTTTACATATGTATTGTAATAGGCCACACGTCTTTTACATATGCAGGCCCAGAGAAGCTCTAATGTTATGATTTACTGTTCTAGTGACTTGGTCTGCATATGTGTGTATATATATATATATATATATATAATATATATATATATATATATATATATATATATATATATACATATATATATATATATATATATATATATATATATATTTATATATATATATATATATATATATATATATATATATATATATATATATAAATATATATATATATATGTGTGTGTGTGTGTGTATGTGAGTGTGTGTGTGTGTGTGTGTGTGTGTGTGTGTGTGTGTGTGTGTGTGTGTGTGTGTGTGTGTGTGTGTGTGTGTCTCTGTGTGTGTGTCTGTGTCTGTGAGACTAGGCATAAAATGGCTCAAGGGTAACTAGCCTACTACGTACCTATATCTATAGCTATATGTGTGTGTGTGTTTTATATATATATATATATATATATATATATATATATATATATATATATATATATATAAAGTATGCATGTGTGTTTTATATATATATATATATATATATATATATATATATATATATATATGTATATATATATATATATATATGTGTGTGTGTGTGTATATACTCACACATACAGCAAACTGAAATTATTAGTTATTAAATTGAACAGAGGGAAATGTATCAAACAAAACACATTCTACAGTTCAGTTAAATAAAGTGTGACCCAGGATGAAATATAAATTAGGAAGCTAATGACCATTTATCCATGTCACAATCTGTTAAGACATAAGTAAGAACTTATTATACTGTTACAGAAAGTTAATTAAAATGCCCTTTTCTTTTTCTTTTGAAGTGGCACTTCATAAGTCATACACTCACCCTGTTCAGATTATAGTTCTCTATATATTTTTTGTTTGCCCCTTCCCTATTCAGACCACAATATTAAGACATATTGGAAGGTGATTTGTGATTTTAATTGCATTGATTTAAAGCTCTTCATTTCCAGAATCAAGAACACTCTTCTTGCTGTACCATATCTTTATTAGAGCGCTCCAGAGTGCCAAATCAATGTATGCCAGGTAATTGTCCTTGGGTAATTCTCCTATGCATGCTTTACCTTATTTACCCCATTAATTAACAATATATTGACTTGCAGCATATTCTAGTGTTAAATTGGGACAAATTACATCAAATTAGAAAGCAACAGTTGAAAGGTTCAAAACTCTCCAGTCACGAAATAACAATGGATGTTGTTGCCTAGATTTCCTGATGAATCAGTCTAGCCATAGCATTTTGTCTAATTCAAATGATTTGTCTGAGAGAGATGAAACCACTGCAGCCAGGGCTCTTTTTCTGTCTGATTTCTCTGACTTGGATAATTAGAATGTATTTTCCCACAGTTCTAAGGGATACAGTCATTATGTTCTGTCATTATGGATGAACTGTGGATGATCCTTCTTTTCCATGGTAGCACTTACCTACATTCCTAAGCTGCTTGTTGCACAATTTCCACAGGTATGCAACACAGGTATTGTTTCCAAAACATTGTGTTTATGACCTGTTGCAAAATATATTATATTCATGCGTAGTTCCACCCCATAGTTGGCCTTTCACTATTAACACAGGTTGTTGACTTTCTTTGTAATTAAAGCACCTTTATTGAATTATCACTTGTGACAGGCAAATTTACATTATTATTAAAGTAATCAAAGTGTATTAAGTTCACATTTACAAACATTATACTTCATATAAGTTGTTGACAATACACAGCCAAAGACAGCAATTTAGAATTTGATTTTGATTTGATTTGATTTGATTCTTTATTAATGTGTGAGATACCTAAAGCATTGAATCCCAATATCTTTCAGAAATGCATTTCTTATGGCTGCATTTTACCACTATGAAAGCTCATACTGTTACTTTTCTCCTGCATTTACTGTGCTTGACCATGATGTCCTGAACTAAATTGATCAGCACTACCCAATATTTTCGGGTCTATATTATACCATCGAAGTCTTAAAACTTTGAATGTTATAATATTGTACCATTCCGATCGAAAGACTATAACATCGAAAACTCAGAATAGCGAATTTTTTCCCAGGGGAAAAAATCACTGTTCCGATAAACATACACACAACACAAGTACACCAAAATAAATAATCCACGCACATACACTTCACAAAACCCTACACTAAACCATACATACACTACTAGCTATCCACTTACCTTAACCCAACCCTAACTCTAAGGTCCGTAACAACCGCACACTCACCTAACCCGCTCCCTAACCCTAAGGTCCCTATCGCACACTCACCTTACCTGCTCCCTAACCCTAAGGTCCCTATTGCACACTCACCTTACCCGCTCCCTAACCCTAAGGTCCCTATCACACAGTCACCTTAACCCGATCTGTTCACACACTTACCTTAACCCAGTCTGTAACCTTTGCTCCACAGTCGAGGAAATAGCAAAGCTGCAAAAACGGCCCACAGAATACTTTCCCTAGGAAAGTATTCGATATTCTGCAGTTTTGCTGTTTTCAGCATTTGGTGCATAGGGTTCAATATTATAACATTCGAAGTTTTAAGACTTCGATGTTATAATATAGACCCATGTTTTCTAGGTTGCTGTCTGGCAATGTTTCCTAGTGTTTTCTAGGGTACTGTCTGGTAATGTATTGCTTAGAGAAATATATCATGAAAGCATCATTTCCTTCCTAACTTTGCTGTTGCACTGCTGAAGTTACAGAGAAAAAGAACAAGGAAATATAACATTATTTTCAACCACATTGGGTAAGTGAATAAGCTTTGCACTGATATTTTATTGTCAGGATTCAGGCTGCAGTACAAAAATTAAATGAAACAGATATGGACAGTTTATATTAAGGTAAACTAGCATGTTTAGGGGAAGCCAGAAGAAACGAGTCCTGTTGACACTGTACACAGATGAAGGAAGAATATGGAAAACTTATGGCAGCAATAACCCAGGTATCAGGATTGAATCCCAGATATAGGAAATATGAGGCAGAACCCTGAGCTTCTCAGCCACCGTGCTACTCACCAGTGTCAGATTTACAGTTCATGGCTACACGTTTCATTGTCACTGTCTCTAACTAATATCCGTTATGTAGAAAATTCACTTCTTTATACAGATCTCATCTCTGTCAGCCTTTTAGAATACCTACTAAAGGTGGGGCTATCACTAAACATTGGTGTTGCCATAAATCTTAGCAAAAGTATAAATCAAAAGGTGCATGCAAACCTTGGGAATGTTTGAATGTAATTGGAGGGCTTCACGGTCACAATATATTTCTAGGAATATTCTGGTATAAACCATATACAGTATTAAGTGGAGTTCTTTTTTACTGTGCAGATTTGAAGGACGGTATCCTTTTAAGTAGCTTCATTGCTCAGGCTCTAGGTATGTTTTATTACTTATATATAAGGGGGAGGAATATAGGATGATAGAGTTTAGGCAAAACACAGGGAATCCATACATTTCTTACCTCTGATTCAGAATGCAGACCATCAGTGAGATTTCATAGCATTTCTTCTTCACTTAGTGTCCACATAGCAATGCATCACAAACTTTGGGTTCACCAAAATTCTATTTTTTTCCATGATCTAGATGGATTTTCTAGTGTTTTTTTTTTTTTCTGTGAGGACCATCTCAGGTCTGATGCATTTCAATCATGACACAGGCTGCAAAAGACTCCCTTATAGGACTGCATCACTCTCTTCCATTTGTATTCTTGCTGTCTAAGGAAACTCATTCTAGACCTAAAAAATAGCTGTGTTATGACTCATGCTATCTATAGTAACCTGTTATTTTGATGGAATATCATCTCAAACTTCAGTTTTTCTTCAGGAAAGTCAAGAACCTTCTTTTCTTGTCAGTAGAAGAAAGTTATATGTTTTCCGTCAATCTGTAAATGACTGTTTTGGAGTAGGCAAATAACACCTTAAGGTTGCCAGTTGAATGCTTACTTGTAGCCTGAAAATAAAAATGAGTCTTGTCAAATTTGCCGCAGACTGAGGAGAGTTACTACATTAAGATGCATAATACCTTTGCCTTTAATACCTTTAAACTCTAGTTATGTCTCACGGCATTTCTCTAAGATCATACTGTTGATACTGATACCTCTAGGCATGCGATATTGCCATTCATATTTACATTAATAATTTCTAATTCCTGTTATATACAAGTTATTAAAATATATAATCTTAAAACTTACATGATGGGCATCACAGCTGCATTGACTTGGCCTCTGTGATGCACAGTTAGAAAGATATTGAATATTGTTCATATACTATTTATCTATTTTCAAATTTCTCTAAATATCTCAATAACTATAAGCAGACAGAGCTGCTTAGCCTCATATTCAAGGTTACAGCTGGATGAATGGAAGTTTGCTAAAAGTATGTGTGCAGCTTGAGTAGTTACTGAGATATTGCAAGTTATTTACAGAGCATTACAAAATTAATATTTGCTATATTTATTGTGATTTTATAAAATCAGGTTTAAGACCTAGAATCTAATGAATGTTACAGCTGTAGAGATCAGTTTATGCTGAGTAGCTTGCTATTTGTACTTCTTAGTAGAACTTATGATTATAGAGATATGATTTTTTTAATTATGAGGCTATAACTTAATTTTGTCAACAGGCATGAGATTCAACCACAGGAAGTTAGAGTACAAACAATATTGATCCCATAAATGTCACCATTTCTGCATGTTTCTCTTTTTCTTACAGTTCCATGACTGTGGATTTGGTACAGGTAAGGTGTCTATATGGTAATGACTCCCCCATGGGAGTGCACAGGGTCATGGCTTCTGAGGAAAAAAAAACACTGAGTTTGTGTTTTTTATGAATGTGGCTTTTGAACAAATGTTGATTGACTAGATGACTTCTCGTGGAGTTAGGAGGTGAGGCTTTGAGGGGATATGAATTAAAATGGTATTGAAGGTTAATACTGGTATGATGCCTCTGGGGTATAGTATGATTAGAGATGTCAAAAAGAACTATAACATATGAGAGACCATGGAGTGGACCTGGGCAGATTGGGTAGGATCAGTATTTCAAAAGGTCTAATTTAGGAAGGTGCTCTGCCATTGAAAATTAGCCTTTAGATTGTAACTTTGGACTAAAAAACCTTCAAGAGCCTGATTTCTTGTGTGTCAGCAAGGTTTGAGGTGTATTTTGCCATTAATTATCTCTGAGACCTTCAAAGGGCATCTCCTATGTATTGGTTTATAGACACAATGGGATGACAAGTTAAATTCTGGCAAACAGACAGACTTTTTGTAGAACAATCAGCATTTGCTTACTTTTATTTGCACATGACACAACATTGCCGTTTACTTGTTCTGTGAACAATCCTTTAGACGGAACCTGAGGTATAGGTCTGCTGGTATGCAAATTCTGTACTGGTTTCTCTAACAGAACAACTACTCACCAGGAAATATAACCACAGATTAAACACGGGATTCATCTTTTAGAAAGATCTTGTATTATGCGTTACACAGTTTATGTCATGTTCTCAGAAAAGTTTATTAAATCTATAACTAATCACCTTGGGCTACATGGCAGAATAATAATGAGATTTGGTATGAGATAAATTCACCTGAACATCAGTAAAACATTGCAAGAAGAGCACTGTACTTCTTAAATATAACTTTAATTACAATAAAATGTGTTTGCATAGACATTCAGAAATAAAAAAAAAACTCCCCAAAGCATTCAACAGTAGCATCCTCCAAGGCTTTTGTAAAGAATTAATTTATATCACATCAGTGAATACCTCTGTGTCGAACACCTATTAAATGAAGCTCCTAATCAGTGAACACATTTTTCAGTGAAATTTTCCCTAGGGCAAACCAACAGTAGGCCACACTAGTGACCAAAAACAGAATCATAAAACTTAACACCTACCCAGATGGGGTCTATGCCCCCCCTAGCTAAATATACCAACTATGAGATCGCACTACAGTGAGGAAAAGGGAAAATTCCAGATAACAGCCAACCATTGTTTTGCCCTAGGAAAAACTTTGCTGAGAAGTCCGTTCGCTGATTAGGACCTTTGATAAATAAGTATTCAATGATGTGGGATTCGACAAAGTGATATAGACCCATAAAGAACACCTTACAGTGTTTGAATATTAATTGGGTTTTAGTCCAGAAATCCTTGCCCCCTCCACTCCCCCACACACATTTCTATCATTTCATGTCACTTTTTACTGAATAAATCCGCTCCTTATATTTAGATAATTTCTCAGCAATACCCCTATAATCAAGATTACTTACTGCACACCTGGTCAAAGCATGATTTCACCAAATGAAGATTTCAGCATGCAGTTGAAATATGCTGTCCATCCGTGGCCTATAAACTGGAGATGCAAGGAAATGAGGGTGAAAAAAATCAAATTAATATTTCACTCTGTTAGGTCAGTGAAAATGCATTGACATCCTGAAGAATCAAAAACGTATTCATGGTATTTATGCAATTAGCAATGTTAGCTATGCATTTCCCAAATGGTGCCACTATACTCTTCTTGACAAAGATGTTCATAAATGAAGCTGGAACAATGCAGTTGCTCTACCAAAAGAAATAAAGGCATTCATATGTAAGTGAACAAAAAGACCAAAATGTACTGGGCTCAGCCCAGATGATCATATTCCAGTGCAACCATGAGCAGTCTTGGAGCTGGCACTTAAAATTATATAATCGATGGCTTACTTCTGAAAAACCTACCATGGCTGGTACGGTCAGTGAAGAAATGTGTCTTCTACTTGTATATGCATTTCGTCATTTTGAATGCTGTCTCTACATAACAAGACAGTATATATAGAAAGCCAAGTAGATCATTCTGTTCTGGGCCAACACCTTGTAAGTTTAAACAGCTGCAGGTATATATTAACTCTTTCACAAAACATCCATGAAACAACTGCATCAGGCAGCTAGATGTGTGAGATAAATCATATACTGTGCTATTGCACAGGCCTGATTCATACAGATTCTTGATCTATGAACATAATATAGACAAGTAGATTAAATGCTTTAAGAAAGGAAAAATTCAAAAAGGATCTTTCTATGTTTGCATGCTCATTGTATTCACACTGAGCAAGATGCACAATAATAACCATTAACTGTGTAGTATATTGGGTATATACCCTTAACTACTATCACAGGCACTGCAGACAGAGGTTAGTCACACATTCAGCTTGTCCTAGTATTTATTCAGCATCTTGACAGGCATTATAAATGTTATGTGCCATCACAAGTGAAATACATTTCTTTAGTTTTGAGTCACTGATCATTCTGCACAGAAATATACATTTCAATTTGAAATCAGTTAATATTGTTAAAGTAAAGTCACCATTAAGTTTTTCAATTACATAGTTTGTGAGATGCTCAGACCAGTTTGTTCTTTCATGGAAAGTTAATATAGCAGAATTATGGAAGCAGTGGATTCTTAAATTTGATTTATTGCTGACTGTAAGCAGAGTAGCTGAGGTGCCTGTATAAGTACAATAAAACAGAAACTCAAGAATGTTGTAGGCAGACAAAACATTCCCATTTATTCATTAGCTTTCTATTAAGTTGTCAGTTTTCCTTTGCATGTAATCAAAGCTAAATGGAAGTTATAGATGATTGTTACTGATCTAAAGAATAGACTCAAAAGACTGAATTTGATGTGTTACATGAACTATTGGTAATAGCCAGAATAACTAATTGTATAAGAAATGATCAAACAAGGGTCAAGATTTAATAGAATCAAACCTGACCAAACCAATGATATAGCTACGTGCAAAGTTACTGAAATATGATGTGCATAGTAGAAGAAGTTAGCTAAGGAAAAGGAAGTGAGTAAGAGAAAATGTGACTGAATTAATGAAGTAAAATGAAAATTAAAGTGAGCATGTGCAATAAAGTAATAATAATAATGAGAAACAAAACAATGATCTACACAGCAGTCTGGTTAAGTTGTAATTCAAGTCTTGTGCACTAGATGTTGCTATAAGAATAAGAGAAGATAGTGTCCAGCATTTAGTCAGGTTTGTAGAAGCACCATTACAATGAATCATTCTGCATAGATCTCGCAAAGAAAATAAATAAGACTGTTCAGAAGAATTTGCAAGTTGTGTGGAAAAACATGAAAATAAAATGTTTGTAGGGACTACTATGAGGAGAGGGGCCTACTTCTGTGAAGTCAGATAAAGAGGCAGTACAACAATAATGGCATTCAGGCTGTTGGCAAGAGAAACTCAGAGCAAATAGACAAAATGTCAAGTTTAAACAAGAGAGAGGTGCTGAATGTAATATTTTGTCAGACATTACCTTTACAAGTATTGGAGCTGAATTGTACTAAAAGAAAAGCAGCATTGGCATTATTGACTTAATTCAGTACACCAAGTAAAGCCATCCAGTCAAAACTGATGTGAATATAAAAATAAAAAAAAATCCTCCTGTCAATATGGCATTGAATCAGGAAGAAAATTCAGCTAATATTTTAGGTTGTTTGTCTTGTGAGGTCAGAAATGGTGAGACACACTTGAAATATACAAACATAGAATAAATGTGTACAGAACAGTCTCATAGATATAGAGCTATCCTGAATACAGTGCCATAGCAATGATATTTTTTTTTGCTTTAGTAGTGGATTTTGCGAAAAGGATGGACATGGCTGTGGTGAATACATATTTTAACAAGAGGGAGGAGCATAGGGTAACATACAAGAGTGGAGGAAGATGCACACAGGTGGATTATATCTTATGTAGGAGGGCCAGTCTGAAGGAGATTGGAGACTGTAAAGTGGTGACCGGAGAAAGTGTCGTTAGGCAGCATAGGATGGTGGTTTGTAGGATGATGTTGGTGATCAAGAAGTGGAAGAGGAGTGTGAGGGCAGCAAAAAGAATCAAATGGTGGAAATTGAAAAAGGGTAATTGTGAGGTGGAGTTCAGGGATGAGTTAAGATAGGTACTGGCTGGCAGTGAAGAGTTACCAAATAGCTGGGTAACTACAGCAGAGCTAGTAAGGGAGACAGCTAGAAAGGTGCTTGGTATCACATCGGGACAGAGGAAGGACGACAAGGAAATATGGTGGTGGAATGAGGAAGTACAGGAGAGTATACAGGCAAAGAGGCTGGCAAAGAAGAAGTGGGATTGTCAGAGAGATGAAGAAAGTAGACAGGAGTATAAGGAGATGAGGTGCATGGCAAAGAGAGAGGTGGCAAAGGCTAAGGATAAGGTATATGAAGAGTTGTATGAAAGGTTGGACACTAAGGAGGGAGAAAAGGGCCTGTACCGATTGGCTAGACAGAGGGACCGAGCTAGGAATGATGTGCAGCAGGTAAAAGTGATAAAGGATAATGAGGGAAACATACTCACAAGCGACGAGAATGTGTTGATGAGATGGAAAGAGTACTTTGAGGGGTTGATGAATGAAGATAATGACAGGGAGAGAAGGTTGGATGATGTATGGATAGTGAATCATGAAGTACAATGGATTAGCAAGGAGGAAGTAAGGATAGCTATGAAGAGAATGAAGAATGGAAAGGCTGCTGGCCCAGATGACATACCTGTGGAAGCATGGAAGTGTTTAGGTGAAATGGCAGTGGAGTTTTTAACCAGATTGTTTAATGAAATCTTAGAAAGTGAGAGGATGCCTGAGGAATGGAGAAAAAGTGTTTTGGTACCAATTTTTAAGAATAAGGGTGATGTGCAGAGCTGTAGTAACTACAGAGGGATTAAATTGATCAGTCACAGCATGAAGTTATGGGAAAGAGTAGTGGAAGCTAGGTTAAGAACGGAGGTGATGATTAGTGATCAGCAGTATGGTTACATGCTGGGAAAGAGCACTACAGATGCGATGTTTGCTCTGAGAGTGTTGATGGAGAAGTACAGAGAATGTCAGAAGGAGTTGCATTGTGTTTTTGTAGACTTAGAGAAAGCATATGACAGGGTGCCTAGAGAGGAGTTGTAGTATTGTATGAGGAAGTCAGGAGTGTCAGAGAAGTATGTAAGAGTGGTACAGGATATGTAAGAGGGTAGTGTGACAGTGGTGAGGTCTGCGGTGGGAGTGACGGATGCATTTAAGTTGGAGGTGGGGTTACATCAGGGATCAGCTCTGAGCCCTTTCTTATTTGCAATGGTGATGGACAGGTTGACAGATGAGATCAGACAGGAGTCCCCATGGACTATGATGTTTGCAGATGACATTGTGATCTGTAGTGAGAGTAGGGAACAGGTGGAGGAGACCCTGGAGAGATGGAGATATGCTCTAGAGAGAAGAGGAATGAAGGTCAGCAGGATTAAGACAGAATATACATGTGTGAATGAGAGGGAGGGTAGAGGAATGGTGAGGATGCAAGGAGTAGAGGTGGCGAAGGTGGATGAGTTTAAATACTTGGTGTCAGTAGTTCAGAGTAACGGTAAGTATGGAAGAAAGGTGAAGAAGAGAGTACAGGTAGGATGGAGTGGGTGAAGAAGAGTGTCAGGAGTGATTTGTGACAGACGACTACCTGTAAGAGTGAAAGGGAAGGTCTACAAGAGGGTACTGAGACCAGCTATGTTATATGGGTTGGAGACAGTGGCATTGACAAAAAGGTAGGAGTTTGAGTTGGATGTGGCAGAGTTAAAGATGTTAAGATTTGCACTGGGTGTGACGAGGTTGGACAGGATTAGGAATAAGTATATTAGAGGGTCAGCCCAGGTTGGAAGGTTTGGAGACAAAGCCAGAGAGGCAAGATTACATTGGTTTGGACATGTGCTGAGGAGGGATGCTGAGTATATTGGGAAAAAGATGCTAAGGATGAAGCTACCAGGTAACAGGAAAAGAGGAAGGCCTAAGATAAGGTTTATGGATGTGGTAAGAGAGGACATGCAGGTGGTTGGTGTAACAGAGCAAGATGCAGAGGACAGGAAGAAATGGAAACAGGTGATCCACTGTGGCGACCCTAATGGGAACAGCTGAAAGAAGATGATGATGATGATTTGTTCTTCCTTGTCCCTCATTGTTAATGGCCTGGCACCCAGGTGCCCTATCACACCAGGTGTTCCAGCTATCTCCTTTGGCTTCAGACTTTTCTGGTATTGCTGGGGCTGGTCATGACCTTAGACATCTGGGAACTTGACAAATTTTTGCATCCATCTGGGAGAGGATTTTTTGATATGACTTACCCACTTTCCCCCTCCCCTGTTGATCTAATGGTGTGCCTGAGGATTAAGCATGCAGTAGAGACTTGCAGTGTGTTGCCTCACCTCTGCAGCACCTCAGCTATGTCTCCATCATTTCCTCTCAGGCAATCTATCAATATGCCATCTCCAGTCTCCGCTAGGTATCAACACTGAGACACCTATAGATCTGCCATCCCACATTGGAATTGTAACACCCCTTCCTTCCTGCCACTCCATCAGTCACCTGAGCCACTAATTGAATCCAGGTCAGCTGGGCCATGATCAGGGCTTTATCCCTTGATGCCACTGGAGTAGAATAGCAAAGTCATTTTGCATGGCTGTGCTGATTTAGTTATTGGCTTGGGTAGCTTTCCTGGAGAATATTGTATTCAGTAAAGTACAGATGCTGTGTTAAGAATAACTGAGGAACATATTAGTAGTTCTCAAGAGTAGAACTGAACATAAGCTGAACTTAAAAGGAATGAGAAGCATAAATATATTTAAGTAACACAGAGTCAACATAATGGATGATTATTAAGGCCACAAAAAGAGAGTAAGATTCTCTATTGATTTGAATAAAATATTTAAAATTGAACACTACCCTTTGCTTGTGGTTATTTAACTGCGCCCACATGGCAATCAAGCTCCACTGGGGACACAGAGGCAATGATATATGAACCATAAGGGATTCCACTCCACTAGCTGCCAGGTGGAGTGAAATGTCTGGGAGAACTTCTCCATTTGATTTCACTCTTTAGAAACCATTTGACAATGAATATATGAATGTATATTTATGGTAATTGACTGGCCTGTGATATCTGCTGCATCCACAATACAGTTCCTACTCCCTCTGTTCAAAGGGACCACATAGTGTATAACACCTGACCCACTCAGGTATAGTAGTGGCATAGTTATTGCCTAGGGCTATGTACATCTTAGCCTTTTTAGGTGTTCAGCATAACATGATGATGAAGCCCACTGCACACAACCTGTTATGTGGTCCACCTGTAACTTGACCAGGCTCATGTCAATAAGACCCCCCTCCCCACTACCAACAATGCATGTTTTACATTGAGTACAACTCAGCCCATATAAGTGGCTTTGGAGACTCCCAAAACAGATAGACACATTTTGGAAGTCAATTCCCTTCTGCAAATGGCCTGGGTGTCCTGCCATCATGAAAGCAACATCATTCTGTACATTTAAAATACATAATAAAGCCACTTTTGGCTCTGGCCCTCTCCCAGCAGTCAGACAATGAGCAACCCTCCCTGTACAACAGCAAAACAACAGTAATGTTACCCACCCAGGAGTTGTAGATCAGTGCACCCTCTGCAAACTGTATTCAGCATCTCCAATGTATTTTTTTCATGAGCAGTAAACGTATGTAGCATAATGAGCACTACAATGGCCACAACTGTATTATTGTTGAATTTCAAGGATTGTAACCCAACAATTATGGTAATGGGGCAACTAAAGTTAATAGTCCCTGACATTTCATTCTTTTGCACAGTAATGATTACTTATTCCATTTCAGTTTTCTGCCTATATCATTCTTGTTCATTTGGGAGACATATGCATTTTGATTTCCACACATTATTACTACATCATTTACCATGTTACACATTGTGTGCATACATTAAAGAAGGGTAGTTTATCTACTAGGTCTATCCTTCCTTGGCATGGAATCAGGGTATGAAGCACTGATTACTATGTGTGCCATCTAAGCAGATTAAAGTAAGACGCATACATGATTCAGCAGATCACAGCAGAAGCCTTAGTTGGTCTTTGCAGGAATCATAACATTTCATTATTTTTTTATTTATGTATTTATTTATGTATGTATGTATATATGCATGTATGTATGTTTGTCAGGGTAATGCACTGATTAATATTCACCAGTTTCAGGCTCAGCCTACTTAAAATATAAAACATTTTGCCATCAAAAAAGACAGCAATGTAAGTAATAACAGAGTAGTTCAGTTTAGCTACATTGAAAAACTGTACATGTACATTATAGTGAAGAAGCAGAGTGTAATGCACAATATTTACATTCATTTCTAAAGGGGGTCATTCTTCAATAACTCTGTGAAAGGAAAAGAGAAGTACAAAGGAGATAGTGTGTAAGGTGGCATGTCCTGTGATGAAGCAGGAGCTGTTGGATGAAGAGATACTTCTTGACTTGCATTCCAAATTTGGAATACATGATGGTGTGGGTGCCTGAGAGGAGAAAGCTTGTGCAGTGCTGTGGAGTTTGGTTATAGGGGTAATAAGAGTGGTGAGTAGTGTCTGAGGAGTTTTTTTTTTCATGAAGTTTAGCTGCAAAGTGGAGCAAATATCTGTTGGAGTACTTTGTAGATTTGGAATCATGACAGTAGTTTAGGAAGTTTACCTGCAAAGGGGAGTTAATATCTGGAGTTGGAGTACTTTGTATATTTGGAATCATAACAGTAGGTTAGACCTTTGTTTTATGGCTATTCATTTGTTTTTTTAAGGTGATACAGTGATGCTTACAAAAGCATGATTTTGTAATGAATTGGTAGATGCTTTTGGAGATTATCTGTAGTGTGGTATTTTTTTCTTGAAAGAAGATTAGAAAATGAATAGCTATCATCAATAACCTTTTCCCCATTTTTTGCTTGGAGTCAGGCTGTTATATCAGCTGTTGCCACCTCTCTTGTTTCAATGCAATGTCCTACCATTGCACATCTTCTTTTCTAAAATCCAGCCATCTCTTTGGTTGCATGCTCTTGTCTTCTGTTTTATTATTCCTGTCTCCCCAAAGCTGTCTTACCAAATTATCTTCTAATTTTCTGTATGTAATTAATGGAATGACATTGTCCTATGTTTCAACTTCTTTTTTTTTTACTTTTGTATGTGTCAACATTGTTCTATTACTTATGTATGTATTACTGTGGAACTTATGTATGTTCTACTGTGGAGCTTTTCTCCCTGGGCCTCCACTGAAAATGGGCTCTTCCTAGACCCAGTGGACTTTCCCAGTCAACAAATGCAATAAATAAATAAATAATAAGTAAATAAATGGCACTGAATCATCAGACGTTGTTCTGCTTGACCTTATTTGCAATTATGGCCACTATGGCTTCAGCCGTGTAACCTCATTTCTTTGTCTGTCTCACAATGTACATCATGCTGCCTATCTCAGGCACTTCATCTCCATAACCTCCAGCATCCTTAGCTGCTCTTCCTACACTGCCTATGTTTCTGCACCATACAGCAGCACTGGGTATACTACTGAGGTGTACATTTTACTTATCTGGCATTCTACCACTGACCATTTGTGCCATTTGGCTGAAGCACTTCTGATTCTCGTTTTGACCTTCTCATTCTGATTTCTGTTCTGTTATTGTTGTGTGTGTGTGTGTGTGTGTGTGTGTGTGTGTGTGTGTGTGTGTTTATATTTATGCTCATATGTTACACTCATTTCTCAGAAGCAAAAACAGCTCTTTTGATAGGAATTGCCTAACTTTTTTGAAAATGATCTAATGGTATGCTGTTTTAAATGAGCCATGGTTTAAGAAGGAAATTGCATTTGTAATAAATGACTGCTATAGGCTGCTGAAGTTTACCCAGAATAAATTGTTATTGTCTGTAAAGTGTTACTAGATAGTGGAGATAGATACAGAGCCAGAGCTACCCCACATGCATAAACACATATGAACGCACACACACGCACACACACACACACACACACACACACACACACACACACACACACACACACACACACACACACACACACCTGTGGTCACTGGGTCTAAGACAGAGGATTAACTCCCTCATTCATCCTCATACCCCCTACACATATAATCAATGTATTTATCTGTTTATTAATTAGGTAATTAATTTATTGTCCTCAGATTTCTTCTTCCATTTCTAAGAAGCTATTCTTGATCTCTGCAGTTAAGACTTCTCACCAGTGAATGACTAGCTTGTCTCTGGGTCCTGAGGCAAAGATCATGGAATCCTGAGGAAATGGTCAGAGAGGATATTTTGGCATGCACCATCCTGATGGTAATGAGAAGATGTTTTTATGCTGCACCCCATGCCCAGAGTGCAATGATACCAATGTATAACTTGTCCACTTGCAATTTCCTGGTACATTTTCCATTACCTGCTGAGACAGAGATGAAGCCTCATGTTTCCAAAACTGGTTATATCCCTTGCCAGGAATATTTTCTCTTCCCATGCCACAGGTGACCTGGAAAAATATTTTTTCCTGGCATGCTATCTGACTCATCAGAGATTAGATACATTAATAAAACATGTTTTCTCTTCTTGGGCTGCTGTTTTATAACATTGTTATTTTGGGCATTAAAAAGGAAATCAGTGAATATATATAATTTCCAGAAAGTTATAGAAATATATTTTAAAATAGACACCGTACAGTACATTGAAGAAGGTATGGTTTTGTATGGGTGGCGAGTTTGTTTGTACTATTACAGATTTACAAACTGTGGCATGAAGAGGTACAAAGCTGTAAATACTGGAATATGAATCATACCGTACAAATGGCTGCTGCTTGAAGTGAGAGTGGAACAAATGGTTTGATGTGAGAATTAGACCAAATAGTTATGATATGTTATAATAATTGAAAAAGTCTGCTCAAAGCTATGAGAAAAGTACTCGTGTAATAGAAAATATCATAAGTGGTACTAGAAGTTCTGTATGTGAAAAATACACCTATCACTTATATGTCTTCACAGGCTTTGTTTTAGTTAAATTAAAGATTTGTAAAATTTCTCATTAAGGGGCACATGCCAATTACATTAAGCTGCAGGTACAGATTATAGTGAAGAGCTTGTTGAATCTAAAAGTAAAAGTGATTTTAGGTTTATAAATTATTGACCCTTTCCTATGACAATATAAAACAACATATATTACAGACTTTTTAAAAAAAGATTACTTTATTATTTAGAGTTCATATCTTAGAGCCCATTCCAGACTCATAGGGTAAACTCACTGGTTTTCTATGTGTGACTGCATAAAAATAAAAACTGTTTGTATAGTTGCAGTTCCCACATTTCACTTAGTATTTTAAGCACTGGGAAGATAATCCCCTGGAAACTATAGCTGCATTCATGAGCCCTCAAGCCATATTTTTTCTCTTTTTGCATCATTAAAGTGAGTGATCAGTTCCCTGTTTTTAGCTTGTAAAGTTGTCATGTAGCCTTCATTATACCAGCAGAAGGAACAATTCTTGTGACAAAGTGTCCTTCATAATCCTCCTCTTTAGATTTAAAGCAACAAAAGGAACTTAATACTGAAGATGGTTTGTGGGAGGAGCAACACTTTTCAAGCAAGTTTCTCCATTCCAGCCCAGGTAACAAAGAACTCTTGGGATTTGGGGAGGCCTAGTTAGAACTGACCAAAGCCTACATGCCTTAGGCCCACCTGCTGGTTAAGCCATTGGTCAATAGATTAACTACTGGTTTTACAGACTGTTCTGAAAAGTAAGCTATGTAGCAGAACAAACACAGCCAATCTGTTCTTAACATGTTAATTCAAAATTTTAATAAAACTGCAGTGACAATTCTAAAGTAATCAAACAAGCAGTAAGCTGTTTGCCCACACAGCTTTTTTCATGCGTAGTGTCAGATTCCAGCAGAAGGATCCACACATATCAGCTCACCAGAGGAGACCACTTCATTTTCTCTTGAAATAACAGGAAGAAAATGATGTGGGTATTTTCAGATTACATAGATACTGCTAAGGAAGACTACAGATATATTTAATATCTACCTCTAGAGCTCTCAATATTACATCAATTATAATCTAGTAAATAACTATGACATTAGGTGTATTTAAGAGTCTATCTAAAAAAGTTGCATTTTTTTCAATTTTAAATGTGTAGGACAGACATATTTTTTCCACTCTGCAGACTAAATCGGATTTTAAAATGCTTGCTTGATTTAATTTAGTCTTTTTTTGCATCTGACATGTAATTATTTAAGCACACATCCAACCTATAGTAAGCTATTTATTATGGTACACTGGAAATGACTGCTGATAGCTTGCAATCATTAAGCATGAGATGATAATTGTTTTAAATTGTTTTAACATTAGCTTCTGTGAAAATCATAGAATTGCCTGAAGCAAGACATGCATTAGAAACATTTCTATAAAAATAATAATGCTTTTCATTTTATGTTTCAGTTAATTAGTTGTCTATTCTATCAAAATAATAATAATAATAATAATAATAATAATAATAATAATAATAATAATAATAATAGATCAAACAAGTAAGTAAACAAACAAAAATACCTTTGAAGGAAATTTATTTTCAGCTATAAAACTGGACTGTTCTTTGTGGTGTAGTAATCAATATCTCAGTGTCTTGTCTTTTCTGAGAGATCTCTAACAATATCTTTGCAACATTTGTGTAATGAAAATACGTGAAACATGGAAACCAGTAGCATGTCTATTTTAATAGTAATACTTGTGTTAAGACTCAAGGCATGTGGTCTAAATAGCATTTATATATCAGACATAACATGAGCAACAGTATTTATTTGTGTATTTTGAATATTGTTAGTAGCACAGTTTTTAAAATGATTTACCTTTCCTTTGTGGCTATATCCTTTTCTTTAAGTTTTTATTAAATATGAGTTACTTTAAAATTTACATTTCCACAAGTCAAACAGACTATATAGCTCTTTGTGGTAAACACTGGTATGTTTAATATAATTAGGGAATTTTGATTTTGTCTTTGGCAAAATTAGATGGACTCTATCCAAAGATATATAGTTGTCTCACTCATTTTTTTCTGTCTTAAATGGTATGTGGCAGTAAAAGAGAACTAAAATGAATGCTATAAAACAAAAGGAACTCATGATTGTCTGACTAAGCTTTTCCCATCTTGAACTAACAGTTAAAACTAATACTTACCTAGCAGGCCTCCTGTGGTGCTGTGCTACCTTTTCTGTGGGGAGGGTCATGTCCAGTCAAGCCTAATTAATGGTGTGCTGGCCCTGAATGCTCCCAAGTACAACATGGAAAAGCTACACCTGTTTATCAAGGCACTTCATTTCCCCTGCTCTGTCTCTGCATGAAAAGGAACACTAATTAAAACAGTAAATAAACGAGTTTCCATTCTAAGTCCCTGCTGCAGGGAAAAGACAGATAACTTGGGCTCTTGAGAAGAAGGATTTTCAGTTAATTTCTGGAATCCACTGTCACTTGCAGGGCTAAGGAAGCTTATTTAGCTTGGGAATTGAAAGAGACTGATTTTGCTCAAACTAGCCCTGTTTCTAGCAGACTGTCGTGGTAGTTTTTCATTTGAAGATTTATTTTACTATTGTCTTCTACATTATTTTGTGAGTTATCATGGAAACAGTTGTTGAAACATAATATTACTTTATTCACTGTGATTAAGGAGATTATTTAAATGTAGCTGGTTTTCCATTAAGTGCTTTGCCTTTTACCCAGGATATACCATTTATTACAGCATGTATAAGGGGAGCTTTATAGCCTAGAGGTAAAAATGATAAACTGTAAATGAGCTCGGTACATGTAACAGGCAGGACTAAGTTTGATTTTCTTTTACTATCGCTCTATACTGAAAAATTTTGGTTCAAGTTTTTTTTTTTCCCTGTTTACTCAAATCACCCTTAAGAACAATTAGCCATGTGTAGTGTACCTTGTCACACTACAAATGAAAGAAAGCACACAAACAATGCTATAGTTTTACTGGACTTAAGAATCATCCTTAGCAAACTATATTGGGCACAAAGCTGTTTTTTTTCCATAACAGTTACTTAACTCAGGAAATCCCAGATTCAAGGTTATTCAATCTGATAACAACCTTCATACATTTAAGCAGCATGTCAAAGCCTTCCCAAAGCAAAAAGGAATCTGTTGTTCTGTTTTATATTGGGGGGGGGGGGTTCATTTGCTGTTTGCAAGCTGAAAGGACCACCATCGTTAAACATTTTAATTATATCGTTACTCTCATTAATTGTTACTCTTGTTTATACTGTATGTCATTTTTTAGATTTCTTTGTGCTGGCAATATATGAAAAAATAAGGATTATGTCACATACATCTTTACCATAAAATGAAATGAAAAATAGTGTGGTATAGTTAAGTACTCTTTCTATAGGTGCACATTAATTTGAAAACAGTTGCATTTGCATAATGATTTTTTGATACTGACTGAGAATTCAACATGCTTAGCTAATATATCATTTGTAAACTGATACTTTGTTGTTTGATAATGTTGCTATGTAAATACTCAGCTAACAGTAAATAAATAATACTGCGGATATACAAAGAGTGACATTTTGAAAATGATGTCTTTGCTGGGGAGTATGCACAATCAAACTCTTACCTTGCATTACATAGCAAAAGAACTTGGCTTTCTTAGGAGTATTGCAGAATTCTCAAGACAAGTTTTAAATGCTTTTAAATAAAATTGTTCAAGCTAGTATTATTTATGTAATAGTACTTCTTATATTTTACAACATCTGGTGTTAATTGAAATATTTCTTATGCAAGTCTCAAGGGTACTTGTCACTCTCTAACATAGATGATGAACTGGCAGGGTAGTTTGTTTAGATGCTTTAATACATAGAAACACATCAGGATGGATAGCAGAATCATAAAATATAAACAAACTGATTAACAGACAGACTTTACAGGCATATATGCTTACATCTCAACAGCTTACTATAAAATGGCAGTCAGATTCGCATGTGCTCAGTATTTATACACTTGTGCAAGCCCTTGGATAGCTTCTTAAAGGTACATACACACACATTGATCTACATCCTCCCTCTTAAAAAGATTGCCCTTAGTTGAAAATAACATTGGACTTAGACATGCATTACTATAAACATAAGAAACAAACCCAATGTTCATGTCCAAGTTGACATGTATCTATAACATGGTCTGGAGATGCGACCAGATCTGGTAACATAACAATCTGGGCTGGGTTTAGCAACAGGGACAGTCTTCAGTGAACAACTCATATCAGGAACTTCTGGATTCATCATATTCCGTGGAAATTCCTCTGGATCTGGAACATTGGACAACTCACTCTGAGATAAAGAGCCTTTCTCACAGGTTATGTGCTGTGGTATAGGCTCAGACACAGGCATGTTTGCAATTCCACCTAAACTCTACTCCATGAGATTCTACAATGTACAATCTTGGCTTTGAGCAAATATTCTTCACGACTCCAATACAATCATAACTTTTGCATGTTTGCATTCTTACCACTTCTCCTTCTCGCAATGGATTGAGTGGTTTGCTGGTCTTATAATAGGAGGACTTCTGGGTTAAATGCTTCCTCAACAGATTGGTTTTCATTGACCTGTTGTTCTTGACACATGGAACCAGCAATTGACTACTGATTGGTAATGTGGTTCTGGTTTGTTTCGACAGAAGACTCTGGGCAGGTGAACCAAGATGTTTATTATGAGGAACATTTCTGAGATTCAAGAGATTCAGGAAAACTTCACTATTGTCTTGTTTTGACTTCCCTAGTAACTGTTTTGCACTTTAAACTGCACGTTCTGCCAAACCATTTGACTGCCAATACTCTGGGCTACTTGTGATATGAGTAAAGTCCCACTCTTCAGCAAATACTTTGAACTGTTGGCTTGTAAATTGTGTGCCATTGTCAGAAATAACTTTGTGCAGACTACCATGGACTGCAAAATGATTTTCATCTTAGTGATGACAGTATTGGATGCTAGATTAAGAAATAGGTTAATCTCTAACTAATTTGAATAAGAGTCTACAAACACAAAATAATGTTGACCATTCCATTTGAAAATGTCTGTAGCTACTGTCAACCAAGGTAGTTCAGGAATATAGTTTAGCTGAAGTGGTTCTTTCTGCTGATGTGACTTAGTAGTGTTACACTCAGAACAAGATGAAAGTACTCTTTCAATATCTTGTGACACAGAAGGCCAAAATAGTAGAGCTCTCATCCTTATTTTGGTAGAGTCTGCTCCTGGTTGACCACAATGCAAGAAAGTAATGTACTCTTGTTGCAAGGACTTTGGAACAATTACTTTTGGACCTTTTATAATGATACCACTGTCAGATAAAATCTCATCTCTGTATGGAAGATAAGGTTGCACTTCTTGATGTAAACTAGATTGCTTTAACGGCCATCCTTGTTGAATAAAGTGGTTGAGCTTCTGTAAAACTGGATCTGTGTCTGTGTGATCTATCAGCTCATCAAGATGTGTGGAAGAAATATTTCTCACTTCCATGACTTCAAAATCAAGGTTCTCATTCTCATGCTGTTCAGTGGTGTTTCTGGGCAATCTGGGTAATGTATCAGCAAGATAAAGAAGTTTTACTTTCTTATAGACAAGAGTGAAATTAAACTTTTGCAATCTCAGCATCATACATTGCAATCTGGCTAGACCTGTATGCATAGGGTTTCTCAAGATTGTGACTTGAGGTTGGTGGTCTATTTTGATCTGGATAGGTCTACCATAAACATAATCATGGAACTTTGAACATGCAAACACAATTGCCAAAAGCTCTTTCTCGATCTGATCATACTGCATTTCAGTTTGGGTAATAGTTCTTGGTGCATAAGCAACAGGCTGACCTTCTTGTAGGATGACTGCACCTAGACCAAATCTCGAAGCATCACATGAAAGAGTGACTGGCTTGCAAACATCATAGTATCTGAGAGATGGTGGACTGGAAATTCTCTGTTTCAGGACATCAAATGCTCTTTGTTGCTGTTCTAACCAAGACCAGGATACATCTTTATGCGTCATCTCTCTGAGTGGTGCTGATATTTGACTCAAGCCTGGAATGAACTTGTCTAGATAGTTCACCATGCCAAGAAAACATTGCAGGGCTTGAACATTGTCTGGAGCTGGCAACTCAAGAATGGCTGTTTGTTTAGAAGGGTCAGGTCGTAGGCCTAAACAGATAAATAAATGACTAACATAAGTAACTTCTTGTAGCCTGAATTTGCATTTCTGTAAATTGAGCTTAAGATTCATTTGATGTGCTCTTTCCAGAACTTTTCTGAGGTTTCTGTCATGCTCAGCTTCATGATTACCTCCTTCTAGTATGTCTTCTACTGTAATAGCACAAGGATACCCAGAAAACATTTGCTCCATTGCACGCTGGAAGACTTCACTGGCAGAATTTATCCCAAACGGCATTCTCAAAAATCTGTGCCTTCCAAACGGAGTACTAAAAGTAGTTAGCAATGAGGATTTCTTGTCAAGCTGAATTTGCCAAAATGAACTCTTTGCATCTAAGGGAGAAAAAAACTGTGGCATTTGGCGTCAGAGCTGCAACTTTTTTGACTGTGCAGATTGGATGATAAGGTCTTTTTAGTGCTTTTTTCAAATCTTGTGGATCAATACATATTCTGATGTCATCTGAGCTTTCCTTATGAGCTACCATCATTGAAGATACCCACTCAGTTGATTCATCTACTGGACAAATCATACATTGGCACACCATTTTATATACCTCGGCTTTAACTCTGTCCTACATAGCTATAGAACTTTCCATGCTGGCCTGATAACTGGACTGACATCTGGGTCTAACTTCATGAAGTACACAGCTGGAAGCTTGCCTAGTTTATTTATTTTATTTTATTTATTTATTTATTGTCATTTGTTAACCAGGTTGGTCCAGCTGAGTCAGGGGCCCATTTTCAGTGGAGACCCAAGGAGAAAAGCACCAAAATACAAGTTACAATTTTGCAAAAAGTTTTTCTTCTTTCTTTATACAAATTATAAAAAGGTATGCTTTTATGATACAATTACAGTGGAGTATATATTAGAAATGTTACATCAGGAAAAAAAGAGACATTCATTTTATTTATACAGTTGCATTCAAGTTTCATAAGATAGTGCAGTATCTCAAGTATATTCTTCTGCAACAATTTATACAAGTAGCAGCCACAGACTCAAATTAGTAAGAAGCATGTACATGAACAAGATGTAGGTATAAGTAGGAAAGGAAAAGGAAAATAAGAAGGTGTGTTTGGGGTAAGGGTGTAGAAAGCAGTAGTATTTCAGGTTGGAGATTGACATGGACAGGACCAGGTCTTTTGTAAGTATTGTTTAAGCTCAAGTCTGAATTGTGTTTTCTGGGAAATATATCTTATGTTGAGGGGAAGGGCATTCCAGGTATGAGTGAAAGAGTATTTTTATAAGGACTTTCCTATATTCTTTGTAGGCTTGTAGATATCTAGGAGATGTTTGTCAGATGTATGAAGCTGACGCTGTGGGTTATAGACTGATACAATGTTAGAGCTGGAGGGACAGAATGTGGGTTAAAGAGAACAGACTGAGTAATATGTAGTTGTGGAAGAACTAGTTGTTTCTGGAATTCAGGCCATTGTAAGGATTTAAGGGTGAGGCAGTGGTGGGTTTTATAGCATAGATTGGGACCAAATTTAGCTATTTTGTTGTAAGTTTGTTCTAATTTGGAGAGAAGAGATGACTGAAGGTTAGTAAGGACTGGAGCTGCATACAGAAGACAAGGTAAGACAAGAGACATGGCTAGGGTGGGTTTGGTGGAAGATAAGAGTAATTTGTGATTATGGTACAGAAGACCAAGTTTTTGGTGCATTTTCTTTATACAGTGATTGGTATGTATGTCAAATTTAAGTTCATCATTGATAATAACACCAAGTAATTTAGTATAGGGTTCGGGGCTAATGATAGTGTTGTTAAGCGAGGTAAGGGAGAAGGAGGATTTATGGTGAGCCATTGTTTTGGGAAAGAAAAGTAGGAGCTTTGTTTTTTTTTTTGGATTTAGTATTAGTTGATTATTGGTGAACCAGGTTTCAATGGAGGTGAGGGTGTTTTGGGTACGAGCAAGGATTTCAGGGGCACTGTTGGAGGTGGTAATCATGGTCGAGTCATCACCATATTGCAAGAGAGTGGAGAGTTTAGTGGCTGTGCGTAATTGGTTGGTGAAGATATTGAAGAAAAGTGGACCCAAAATAGAGCCTTGGGGAATGCCGGTGTTGACGGATAGGAATGGAGAGGTGATAGATTGCCAGCGAATAGATTGTTGTCTGAGGTGATAGATTGCCAGTGAATAGATTGTTGTCTATCAGACAGGTAACCCAAGAACCAGTTTATAAAGGGGGTAGAGAGATGGAGATCATAAAGTTTGGATAACATTTTGGGTTGTGAGACTGTATCAAAAGCTTTGGAGAGATCAAGGAATAGACAGAAACTAGAAGATTGTTGTCATGGGCTTCTGCTACAGTTTAGGTGAATGAGAGTAGTGTGGTAGATCTACTATGGAGGGGTCTAAATCCATGCTGGGTGGGAGTTAAAAGATTGTTATCTAGTAAGTGTTTAAGTAGTTAGGTGTGGAACACATTTTTTGAGAATTTTGGAAAAGGGGGAGGGTATAGCAATGGGCTGATAGCTGGATGGGTCAGTGGAGTTTCCACCTTTATGGGGAGGGATAGTGAAAAAAGCTTTCCATATGTCAGGGACAAGGGCTTTGGTAACGGAATGGTTTATGAGAATAGAGACAAGATAGGAGCTGGAATTGGCAGTGATTTTAAGGAAGTGGAGAGGTAATTTATCAACAGAGGGTGAGCAGGCTTTGAGTTTATTCAGTTGAGTTTTGATAAAAGTGGTGGGAACAAGTTGGAAGGAGAAAGTATTGGGGGGAAGAGGTCTGGGAGGAAAGGGCAGAGCTGAGGCACTGGGACTTTGTTGAGTTAATTTTGGATTGTTTCAATGAAGTGATTGTTTAACAGAGCTGCAATGTCTGAGGCAGTATGGTTAGGGAAGGGGTTGGGCGTTGCTGGGTTACTGGGGTGGAGGGCTTTGCTAATGGTAGACCAGAATTTATTGGGGTTATTGTGTGGGCTGTACTGGCTGGAGTTAAGGATTTTTTTTGTCTTTAATGACTAGTTTTTTACACAAGTTTCTAAGTTCTTTGTAATGTTGTAGTAGGGAAGGGGTTTTATTTTTGGTCCAAGTTTTCCAGGCAGCATCTCTCTGATGCATAAATGAATGTGTATGCTTAGTGTGGCCATGGCACACAGTTTGATTTTACCCTGATTCTTCTGTATGGGGCCATGGAGTTAAGTACACCTAGAAATATCTTGTTGAAGGTAATAACATCATCATTATGGGTGAGTTTATGAAGGATGTTCCAAATGATGTTAGATAATATAGAGTTGAACTTGACAGGATCAAATTGAGTCAGATTGTGACATTCTCTATACTTGTGTTCTTTGGGTGACTGTTTGAAATTTCTATGAATAAAGGTAGGGGAATGGTCACTTAGAGTGTTTGCAAGAACACCAGGGCTATGATAGAGACTGGGACTGGAAGTAAGGATCCAATCTATTATAAAACCTGTATTAGAGTTTTTGTTGTTCTTGGTAGGTGAGGTAATAAATTGGTACAAGCCAAATAGTTTGAGGGTATGAGTTGGTGGTGAGGAGGAAAGTGAAGCCTAGTCAATGTTGACATCACCAAGTATAATAGTTTCATAAGGAACATGTAGGGTGAGCCAGGAGAGGTCGTTTTCGGGAATAGGGGTGTTAATACCTGGTGGGGATATAGATGGATACAATGGCAAATTTTGTGTGAGAGTTAAGATGGCAGTTTGCAATAAGGATTTCAGCAGGGGCAAAAATGGGTATGGGAGTTGAGAGTGGGGAGAGATTAAGTTGGTCAGAGTAGAGGTTGGCTACTCCTCCACCTCTCTTGTTTGGTCTATCAGCATGAATGATGTTGTAGCCTGGGGGTAGGATTTCAGAGTTGGATATGTGAGGTTTTAGCCAGGTTTCTGAGAGGGTTAGGATATGAGGGGAGTTGAGACTGATCCATAAATGCAAAACTGTGAATTTGTTAAAACATTTTTTAAAATTTTAATTTTGATAAAATGTGATTGTTTGTGTCTTCGAAAAGATCAGCATAGGTTGAAAAAAATATGTTGGGCAAAATTAAAGTAGTGGTCTTCCAAGCTAACACAATGGACTTCCTTATTAAATGAAAGCAGTCCCGTTTTTCAAACTGTCTCTGAACCCCAGTAATGACTGGATGTGTCTCTTGACCACATAAAAAGAGCAATCGTAACTTCAACCAGCAGAGTAAGATAAAAGCACTACTGAGCCTTCAGTCTGAATTTCTTCACCACCATAAGTAACAAACTTTGCACACTTTGCCAAATCAAGCCTTTCATCATTACACACACTAGCAAATGTTTCTGCTGACATGACATTGCACTTGGAACCTGGGTCAACTTTGAGCTCTATGAGTTTTCCATTTATCAGAACAGTACAAAATTCTTTGTTCTTTGCCCACACATCTACCACATTGACTGTTTCATTAAGCACTGACACACTATCAGCAAAAAAAGTATGTGACTTAGGGTCACAGCTTTTCAATTGATCAACTCATTTGAAGTATTCCCTTTTAATAAAAGAATATGTGTCTTTTGATTTACAAAACCTCTTGAAATGATTCCACTTATTGCATTTGTGATATTGCTGACCAAAAGATAAACATTTTTCCTTTTTAGATTCATGATTTCCACCACAGTTATGGCAGTTGGCAATGAAACTAGGTTGAGGCCCATGCTTTGAATTTGCTCACTCATTTTTGTGCTTCACTGAGACTGTGGGAACTCTGGAACTTGCTGGAAAGCTCTGGGGTTTACCAGTGAATGCTGCAGGGGCTATAGCTGCTGCCATGTGCTTGGGCCCGTTTCTTTTAACCACATGCTGCATACTATCAACATGAGCTGTAGAAGTTACTGGAAGCATGCATCTCTCATTTGTAAGCATATTTGAGTGCTTTTCTGTAAGCTCATATATCTGAGAAATCTCAATAGCCTTATTTAATATTAAATCACTGTCATGAAGAAAACTCTTTCTCACAACATCCATCATCTTTAATGCCACACACAAGTCTGTCTTTTATCAAGACATCCATTAAAATCACCAAATCTGCACATTATTCCTCAAATCAGTTATATATGCTGCAAAAGTTTCGCTAGGCTTTTAATTCCTTGTATAAAATAAGTGGCTTTCCATTGTAATGTTTCTCTGGAGGTTACATATTTCTCTAAATTTATATTTTAACTCTTAGGGTCCTCCCTTGACTCAGCTGGTACAACAATATGACTGTTTTTGGCCTTTCCTGCAAAGACAGCAGGTGCATGCACAAATGAATGCTCACTTTCTATAGCTTCTGACCCAGAATAAATGCCTTTGTATGGTCATCTTTATCAGAAATTGCAGCCTGTATGAAAATGTCATACTCTTGCTCAAATGATCTCCGAGACGACAACACCAAGACCTTATTTCAACAAACATTCACATCACTGGAATTTTAATCTAGGAAAGGAGGCTGTTGGCCAACATTAAAAAACAAACATACCGAAGCATGCCAAACCCACCCAGGTGGGGGGGACTTTGCCCCCACACACCCCAGTGAGAGGGGCTGCACCCTCCACACCCCCCTAACTAAATATACCAACTCTGTGATCACACTATAGTGGGGGAAAGCGCAAATTTCCCCATGCTGGCCAACTGCCTCCTTTCCCAGATTACAGTTCTGGTGCTGTGAACATTGACAATATTATTGTCAAACACAAGCCCAATGGGTTTTCAAAATCTGTCTGCCATGCCAACAAGGTATGCACAAACACATTGAAAATATGGCCCTTGTAATTATTTATGAACAAGCTGTGCTGTGAATGCTTGTAATAACATTCAAATGCATAATAAATTCTTCAAAATACTGTACTTTGCGAAATATGCTCTGAAATGACTGTATTTTGTGAAATAACTTGACTGTAATACTGCACAAACATGCAAACACTTCATACACTTCTGATAACTTGGGTGTCCTTAATTAACATACTTGCTTAGCAAAAGTCAGTCATTTTCTCTTATTTATTCATTTTATGCAATTCAGACTTAATTTAAAACATTTTACATAGTAATTTGAATATTTTTATCAATATTGGACATTTCGATTTATTTAAATATCCTTTACAGCATTCTATATGCTTCATTTTTTGCAATAAGAAATTATTTGAGCAAGTTTTAACATCTGAAATTCGTTTCTGTCTTGTTTTGTGAATTACTATTACAGTAAATGAAAAGCGCTTCACAAATAATACAGCTTTCTGATTATTTCACTGCCAACATTTTTCTCTTTTTATTGTTGTTTTGTGAATTCTAAGTGCAGTAGGGATGATCCACTCCTGTATATTCCTCCAATACCAACCGGGTGCCTCTCGAACTCAAAATCAAGAAACTGGAGCTCTTTCTGGCAACAAGTTGCTTTGGCCATGCTTCTTCTGACACCATGTCACTTGTCCCTCTCTAACATAGATAACAAACAGGTGGGGTAGTTCGTTTAGATGCTTTATTGCATAGAAACTCATCAGGATGCATAGCAACATCATAAAATATAAACAAACTGATTAACAGACAGACCTTACAGATATACATGCTTACATCTCAACAGCTGGCTACAAAATGTCAGTCAGGCTTGCACATGCTCAGTATTTATATACTTGTGCAAGCCCTAGGATAGCTTCTTATAGGTTCATGCCCACACATTGATCTACAGTACTTGTTAATAATTTTCACAGCATTCATGGAAAGTTGTATCATCTTAAGGTGGATAAGGTGGCTTGGCCCACATAGTAATTGTGGCAATAGTAGTAACAGTATTTTGTCCCGGCCCCCCTTTAAACAAACCATTCTGGACACACAAAGCCATTCGGCGACCTTTATTATATATTATAATACATGAACTTCAAACATATAAACAATATCAATTGCCATCAGCCACAACGGTCCTCAGGGCAGCGTCACAACTCACCCTGCTCGAACACCTTAGGGCAGCGTACTTGCTCGCCCTAAAATTTCTTCCACCAGGGCAGCGTACCTGCTCACCCCCCCCCCCCACAAATAATAGGCAGTGTACCTGCTCACCTTCCACCACACAAAACCATTGGCCAAATCAAACCACTTCCATAGAGGGGGAACAGAAGAGGACAATCCTGTATCTCTTCTCCGCCACCAGCCTGATCCCAGGCTGTTCCCTCTCCTAAACCTTAACCTGCAGCATCTCTTGTAGAAAGAACTTGAGATGCAAATTAAACAAATCCAAACCAGTTTCATTCAGATGAACTCCATCCGTATGATACCAACCTACCTCTCCTTGCCCAACGTCCCCATGCTGAATGATATGTATCCCCGATTTTCTAAGCTGTCCCTCCAATGTATGGTTAACAAAGCTTCTGGCCCTTTCAATAGCTTTAAAACTGCACGTCTCCCTCCAAAAAAATCGAGGAATCAACTCCAGCCACACAATTTGCATACCCAGGTACCTATTCTGTAGTCTCCACAAATCCTGCAAAATAGTCTCCGCTAAACACTTCTTAGTCAAGATACCCAAGTTATTACCTCCCAAATGAATTATTATTATATCAGGACACCCTATCCACGATTTTACCTTCTGAAATTCAAACATTAACCTATCCCAATGCATACCCCTAACCCCATGCCAAAACACAGAACATCCTAAATAAGATAAACTCAAATTACTTCCATCCTCCCTGATTAAGGCATGCTTCTCAGCCCAGTGGATATACGAATGGCCCAAAATGAGTATACGCTTCCCTAAAAGAAAAAGAAAAATTGTTAATAACCACAAACAGTACTATCTAATATAAGATAAAAAGGCATTTGAGGACCACCTGCCCACACTCTTAATAACCTCAATTGAACTACCTTGTCTAACCAAATCCGAAGCCCTCCCAATTCTAAAAGAATGAGCTGCAAACCTCTCAGACAAAAATCACAGGCAACCCAAAATCCTCCTAATTAAAGTAATAAACCTACTACTGGAAACTACCTTGCCATCCTTTGAACAAAACACCAACCCCTCTGAACACCCCAATCTCCTACTCCTAAATTCTGTAATCCAAGTTACTGGACAACGACGAAGGTTCCTGTTCGCTTTGAGCACTACTGTACATCCCCTACCCAACTGATCCATCTTTCTTTTCTGTATTACGATGTTGACCTCCCTTTCAGTCACTATAACATCCTTCCAACATTAGGAACCTAACAATTCCAATACCCTGAAAGCGCCAAAATATAAGCATGTGCATAGAGTGCCACACATAAAATAATCCAGCGACCCACCATGTAATAATCCTAAACCATGTAACAAAATCTTCAATATTCCCCTTGTAATTGGTAACCGTGTATCCCTACGCTCCACCATCACCCTCCCACACCCTCTCAACATACATCCTAATGTCCAGGACTTTATAAAATCTTGCAACCCCCCCCCCCCCAACTTAGCAAAATTGCTAATAGCCGCCAGATCCACTTTAACTGTCTGCAAAGCCTTACCTTTCTCCCAAGCACTAGCCACATATCTTAACAATAATTCCTCTGACCATACCCTTACCTCTTCCGGCAATCGCAAAACAAATTGATTAAAATCAAAAAGAGCTCTACCGTATGTCTTCTTCATAGAAGAAACCCAGGAATGCTGTACCAGATGCCTGACTATCCTGTCTCAAGCTTCCATACCTCCTCCGGCAATGTTTCTTGTACCTCGACCGCCCCCGGAGCCAACCCTCGAAACCTGCAAAACTGAAAGCAGGACAAACTATCTGCAATATCATTCTTAACACCAGGCACATGCACCACTGTAAAAGAAAAAATTTATTAGCAAGCTCTGCAATACCAACTTCCACAATATCCTAAACAGCAATTCTGCCCTTGCTGTCTTCTTTTGTGACACCTTCACCACAGCCATATTATCCAAATGAAAAACTACCTGCTTGTTCCTCAACTGCTCCTTCCACATCACCGAAGCTGCCCATATCGGCATCAGTTCTAAAAAGTGACATCATGCCTCCATTCCTCATCCCAAACTAGAGGCCATTGCACTGCAAACCATCTTTCCCCCAAAGTAAGCCCCCATGCCGATACCGCCCGCTGCGTCTGTAAACAACTGAAGTTCTTCCTGACCCACCCAATATGATTGCCAAAAGAAAATCCCATTAAATTGTTGCACAAAACCATCTCACAACTTCAAATCTTCCCGCACTATCCTGGTCACCCTAACCCAATGGTGTTTGCTCTTACCCCTTTTTAGCATATAAGCTAATGCCCTGCAAAACGTCCAACCCGGATGTACCACTCAACAGGTAAAGTTCAGAAGACCCAACAGCTCCATGACTGAACCAACCCGAATCTTATTCTTGCCCAACACTCCCTGTCTCGCTGACTGCAGCCTCTCTATCTTATCCTGAGGTAGAGGAAACAATCCCTGTTCCACATCTACTATTAACCCCAGGAACTCCAACGCTCTTGCTGGGCCTTCCATCTTGTGATGTGCAAAAGGTACACCCAGTTCCTCACACATTCTGGTAAATTCCTGCAACCCCTGTTGAGCCCCCACCCTCCTTTCCCTGACTAACAAGAAATCATCCAAATAATGCACTGCCTTCTGCATTCCCACCCTCTGATTCCTAATCCAGTGTACAAGGGTACTAAATTTCTCAAACATTGCACATGCCACGGAACAAACCATTGGCATGGCAGTGTCAAAACAGTACTTACCACCTACCTTCATCCCCAACAACACCCAATCCTCTTCCTAATGGGCAACAAATGGAAAGCTGATTCAATGTCAACCTTAACCAACCACGGCTCCCGAAATTCCCCGATCACCTGCACTGCATTGTCCAAAGAGGCGTAACACACCCTAACTTCTTCATCCCCAATAAAATCATTCACTGACCTCCCTTTTGGAAATGAAAGATGATGAATCAATCTAAACTCCCCAGGCCGTTTCTTTGGCACTAAAGCCAATGGTAAAATGCATAAACGAGCCAGCACTACTCGAACACCATTTATTGTTCCATAAAGTGTGAAAACAGAATCATACCGGTTTCGGCAATGAGAGTCCATTTAAAGTAACATGATACCTGATATATATCTCAAGTTTTAAACATATTAACCTTCATATTAACAATTGTTTAAACAGACCAATCAACCAATGTATATAACAACCAATGTATATACCAATATACTGTTACCATGCATTTAAAAAATGCATTATAAGTGTTCATTTAAACCTGGATAAAACAATCCACCTAATCTAATAATCCATGCTTTTTCCTTTCGGTTTAATAAATCATGACAACCATGTTTATCATTAAATTCAACCTTAACCACATCAATAATCTGGAAATAAACTTTAGCATTGGTATAAGCCAACGTATGTTTATATAAAGCACTAGTACGGGATTTATTTCTGACATTACTCAGATGTTCCGATATTCTAATTCTAAAAGGTCTAGATGTTTGGCCTATGTAAAAGGCCAAACAAGAACAGGTCACCAAATAGATGACCCAACTGGTTCCGCAAGTACCAAAACATCTAATGTCAAAAATTTTTATAACATTTTTGCTGGAAAATTCTTTGGATTTTTGAACATGAACACAGAGTGAACAATGACCACAAGGGAAACAACCCCTCAGTTCAATTCCTGACTGTGTATGTTGTATCAATCCCACTTTAGAATTTTTACCTCTCTTATACCAATTAAAGTAGGCACCCAATGTACGACCTCTCCTATATGAAAAAAGGCATTCTTGAGGCAGAATGTCTGCCAATCTTGAATTGGCCATTAAAATATTCCAATTGTTATTAATCACACCTTTAATGACATTAATATTTCTGCCAAATGTTGTAGTAAATCTAATAGGAGTCACCTTGGGGATGTTTTTGTCCTTATATTTCAATAAGTGGTCACGATCAAACTGTTGTACCCACCTGGAAGCTGATACTACATCCCCATATTTATATCCCCTGGCTAGGAATCTCTTCCTAAGATCCTGCTCAAACAGTTCATAGGTATCCTGATTTGAACATATTCGTTTAACTCTTAAAAACTGCGACTTAGGTATATTTTTAAAGATATGTTGCGTGTGTAAGCTACTAGCATTCAGCAACATATTATATTGTGGGTATTTTCTATGAATTTTCGAATCCAAAGTGTGGTCATTATTTCTACTGACACATACATCCAAGTATTGGATTTGTTGATATTGTACATTGAGAGTAAATTCGATCCCCCAAACATTGTCATTAAGATATTGTACGAATTCTGACAGATATTCTAAATCACATCTCCAAATAAACCAACAGTCGTCTAGGTACCTTCGCCATATATCCAGTTCCTCTATATATATATTATGAGATCTATCATAGATAAGACATTCCTCTATGTATCCCATAAAGAGGTCAGCATATATAGGGACAAAAGAAGCCCCCATGGCTGTACCTTGAACCTGTAAATAACATTGTTGATGAAAATAAAACACATTTTTAGTTAGCACATGCTCAACCATCCAAATGATTAAGGTATTTAAGCCCGGTGAATAAACGTTACTTCTATTTAACCAATATTCTATTGCTTGTAATCCAGCCCAGTGTGGGATATTAGTATATAGTGACTTAACATCTAACGTACACATCAACCAACTGGGCTCTAATTGAGAATCCCTAATAATTTGTAAAAACTCTGTAGTGTCATTTAATCTAGATCTAACTAATGTCAATAACGGCTTGAGATGTAAAGTCAAAAATTCTGAAAGTGGTTCTGTTAAAGACCCTCGACCTGAAACTATAGGTCTACCCGGAGGTTTTAGTAAATCCTTGTGAATTTTTGGCAGTAAATAGAAAATTTGTTTCTTTGGATTTGTTACCATTAATTGCATCTTAGTGTTGTTATCAATAATTCCTACTTCAACTGCTTCCTCCAAAAATTCATCAATTTGTTTTTTAAACAAATCAGTATGGTCTAAAGGCATTGAAACATAATGTTGTTTATTATTAAGTTGGGTATAAGCCTCAACCATATAGTGTTGCGTATCCATTATAACCACAGCACCCCCTTTATCTGCTGAAGTAATGACAATGTTTGGGTTGGTTCTTAAACTCTCAATGGCCTGAATTTCCAAATCAGACAAATTATTACTTAACATAAGTGTCTCTTCCTGTTTAAAATGTAGATCTTTAATCACCTTTTCCTGAAAAATGGCCACATATTTATTCATCGGTGGCTGAAAAGTAGATTTATGAAATCGAAAACCAGTAGATCTCTGTAAATTCTCTCTATATATAGTCAATGAACAGAATGATTTGTTATCACTGAAGAAGGCTAAGTGCCGAAACTGGTATGATTCTGTTTTTACACTTTATGGAACAATAAATGGTGTTCGAGTAGTGCTGGCTCGTTTATGCATTTTACTACGTTTTTCTGGCCGTTGCACTTGTCCTGCGTGCGAGGTTGTTTGTGTGGTGTTTACTAAACCGAATGGTGACACCTTGTAACTAACAAAAGGAGGCATATCAAATGGACCCCACAAATGCACTGCCTTACACTCCCTACCTACCAACTCTTCCAAAACGTCCTCTTTCCCTTGCACTGAACGAAGGTTCTTACAAACCCCCCCAAACCCCACCGTGAACTTAATAGGAAATCCCTGTTGAAACCCTTGAATGACCTCAGTCTTAAGAATGAAATCCGGACAATGACAAAGCATAGTCTCCAATACCTCCACCTTAATGGAGAAAGGCACCCCTCCCCCTATTGCCTCTAAAGGATCCCATTCCCTTGAGTCCACGAAAATTGCCCCTACCTCAAGCTAACTGTAATCCTTGAGAGGAAATAAAATCTCCCTCTCAGCCCATGCACCAAAAACCTATGAACAAGTACCCTTGTTAAATGACCAACACACACCACCTGCCTCTCCCATGCTCATCCTTCTATTAAATCCACCAAAGCTGTCCATCATCGTACCCAGCTATATATCAGGATGACACACCTCCCACAGCAGAGACTGGTCAACTGCCTTCCCTTTATGGACCCACTCATCATCCCACAACCATGCGTTCCCCAGCCTCAAATATTGTGCCTCCCGAATGGTGAGAAAATACCCCAAAAGGGGCAAAGCCAAAGGTCCATCCTTTTCCAGCTGCACTGCCATGTAATAAATAAAGCCAACCACCCAGTTGTCCCAAGTCCTGGGCCTAAGCTTACCTGTCCTTTTCCTACCCAGCACTGCTAACCATCTAGCAGCTCAAACACATCCTCGTACTCACTTTTCCAGATTTTTTCTTTCACTGTCCCCGAAATTTGCAGGGTTAAAATAACCTCACTATTACTCTGTGCCAGTGCCTGAGTAGCTAGCCAGTTCCTTGGCCACAGCCCAAAATCTGATCCTAGCTCCAAACCAGTCAAACTGTATTTAGAGTCCAGGTCCACTCCAACCATCTGTCCGCCCGGACACCTAGCTGCCTGCCCCAACCCCCTTTGCACTCTGTCTGACACTGTTTCTCCCAACCATTGGTAAATTAATATCATTAACTGCACCTTCCCATCTGTTTCTCCGCCTGCTGCCTTTTCCCTCAGCCTGAAGTCGTCACAGGGTGCCATCTCTTTCTGCATGAAGCTTGATCTGGTTCCACCTTGGACCTCATCATATCCTGGAATAATTGCTGTTACACAAACCTGACTACCCTACTCCCCAACCCATATAATGTTGTCTCAGCCTAGAACCACCCTTTACTAGCTTTACCTGCTAGGCATACACTCTCATCAGTAGCTATGCACTTATACTTCCTCCCTAAATAAAATATCCAGAACTAGAGGGACCCTGAGCATGATGCACCTAGACCAGATTACAGCACTGGACCCCCCACAACCTACTGCGACCACCAGGGAACACTTTTTTTTAATTTTAGTTACCAAGCAAACCCACCTGCTACTACCTGACCGCATGGCCCAACCGGGAAGGAGGAATGACGAGTCCGGCCTACCCACATGGCTACCCCCAACCGCATGGCAAAGGCCTAACCACTGCGACCAGCCCTACCACCCAACCACAGCCACCACCAGACCACCAGCAGGCACCTCAACAACCGAGGAACAACAGGCGACACCATAGGACACCAGGAAGCACCTATCCCCACACCCTGCCTACCAGACCCCCAGAAAATCACACCAACACCCAGGTAAGCCAAGCACCACACTCATACAGACAGTACTGACCAACCATTCACCCACACTCCTCTCAGTAACCTTCCATGCCAGCAAGCCCAACCTATATCCCAAACTCCATCCGCACCTTAAAATTTTCTAACAAAGAACACCAAAGGGAGAGGAGGGAAATAACTCAGTTAAACTAATCCCTTCTCTCCCCACCATCCAAGGCCTACCTGCATCCACAATACCTACAGGTCATCTGGATGTAAGCTAGCTGTTACTGCACCAACTCACACCAAATGTAACTACTTCCTTTAGCTCCCTACACTTAAACCCATCCTGTGTCCTACCCTTCTTTACCTCACTTCCTTAACTAGTTCAATCCCCCTTCACTACCTACATTGCCATGACTCTAGTGATTAGCCAATCCCTTAATCCAGGGGTGTCCAACCTTTTCAGTTGCAAGGGCCGCATTGAGTCAACAGAAATGGTCTGGGGGCAAACGGCAAGTGAGGACCAAATCTCACATTAACTGAAGAGCAAAAAAAGGTGAATTTGAACAGTAAATAAATTAATAAATGCATAATATTTGCCCTAAAATTCAATATCTCATTCTAATTATTTAAAAACAGTTAAATCTAACATCTTCATTTGTAAAAAATTAACAGGTACAAACCTTTCAATTTGTATGAGATCATACCTGTGATTTTGCTGGTTTCCATGTCTTCCATCATGTCCTTAATGGCCATATGTTGTCCAAAGCTCATGTATTCTTCTGTTTCTAGCTTTGCAATCTGTCCCTGAAATATGGCACTGGCAGTATCAGGAATGATGAGACTTTTACTTCTCATGTATACATCCTGATAATTATCACAGAAAAATAAACACTTTTTTTCCACTCAGTACAATGTAATGTATGTTTATAAGGCATCTTTCACATCTTTAATTCTTGTAGCATCCATTCTTTAATATTCAACCAAAAGTGTTTTAGAAAAACTCCAGATGCTTGAAGGCAAAGTTTTTAACTAATTTTCCTTAGTAAGGAAGTGTAAAGAAAGAAAATGTGTAACAGATAAAACATGCAATGGAAAATGTTAATAGGTTTAATTTTTTTCCATTATGTGGTGTCACGCAGATGCCTTGTCCTACCACACTGCAGCATACATAAGTGTCAGAAGACGATGTACACAACACCTAGTAAAACATTACAGCCTGAAGTAGGGAATGTAGCTAACCAGCAGTAGTGAAGAATGAATCCGGGGTAAAAAAGGGTACAATCCAAAAGTATGAAGTTAAGACGTATGAACAAATGCACAGTGCAATCAGGATTCTAAACTGACTATACAAACAAAATAGAATTGCCCAGTTTTGGGGCCCTTTTCAGCACTCTTAAGAGGAGAGAGTAACAAGTAAGAATTTACTATTACACCAAAACAGGAAAAGCCAAAAACTCTTCCCAAACACAATCCAGTATGCCTCATATTTAAAACATGTTACAACCCACCAACCCCCACATTTTCCTCTCACACCTCAACCACTATTCACTGTTTTAGAATAACTATAGTTAGGTAAAATGAATTCCAAGGACTTTGTAATATCACTAGTTTAGGTAATTTATGGTACAAAAACAAAAGAATTTCCTGACTGACCATACTAAGACTATACCCACTCATTGCTCTGTTAAACTGCTGAAGAGCTCCCTTACTCCTACTATGGACTGCATCTCTTCTTCTCAGAGATGCTAATCTAATACTTCATTATAATGTATTGGTTTTACTGCTATATGTAGCAAGTTAAAATATTTTGTTCTACTAGTACTGACGGGCAAATGGTCCTTCCAGATTAATGCTGTACCTCCAAAACAAATGTACATAAAACAAATGAACTCTTCCAGGCCCATTTGGTCAGGGCAGTAAGAGTGTGAGCAAGTATGCGATCAAAGATGAACCACTCATCTAACAAGTCGGCCACTGATCCAGATCTAAACAACCAGCACAACACAGGAAGCAGGCCTAATAGCCCAGGAAAGATGCTGCACAAATTTTTACCACCTCCAGATCTCAGTTAATCCACAGTATAAAAGCAAAACAAACAATCTAAAGCAGCCAAACATGCAGCACCCACAGCACCTAATAAAAAGTCTTCCATGTTCAGACAGTAATAAGACAAAGGGAAAGCTTCTAGTCTGCAGCCAAAAACACAATACAGTCCCCACCACCAGATTATGCGACCAGCTGGGACACACTGGAGGATAGTGCAGAAAACCTTGTCAGAGCATTTATAGATGTAGCAACACATCTGGGTTATTCCACCAAGGGCATTGTCCTATTAGTAATTAACCACAACTACAGCAATGGATTTGTTATGTTGCTTCCTACACAGAGCCTTTCCAATTCCTGGGTTGGTGGGAGTCCAAGGAAAAGACTGTGCACTAGAAATAAGACTGCCATCCAGGGATGGGTCAGCTGTCCCTGTATCCTGAGAAGCAAGGAGAAGAGGGCAGTCAATATCTAACGACGTTTCTGTTATTAATACTGATTAGAGGTGAAAACTCAGAATTTCACGGCACCCAGACTATACGGAAAACACCCATATTAGGGTGACAAGTCACCTCATTAGATTCTCCCATGCTGAGAGAGAGAGAATAGATCATTAGTCTTACAATAAACTGCAAAGGTTGGAATTTAAACAAACAGTCAACTAATAATAGATTTGCTAATATAACACATAATGGCAAAAGAAACAAAGTGTGTAGTAACCCGTGATAACCGGAAAGTCCTGCACACCCTTTATCTACTAACAGCAAAGTAGTTGAGTAAATCGCTGAAATAATGCAAGTAACAATTACATAAAATGTTCTGTATAAATACCACACAGATAGATACAATAACTAATAGAAAAAGGATCTGGGGGGTAACAATCAAACTCTGCCACCTTAACAGTTTCTCCACTAAAAAATGCAATGCCCAAACTGTGGAATAATGCATAACACTCTATTTAACCCTAGCTAGTTCTAAGGGAGCAGACACAGTGTCAAAATACTTAACTTACCTTTTGCTATGTTGTAGTGAAATAAAATAAATCCTCTCTCCATGATCTCGCTCCTTCCTTCAGCTTTTCTTTACCAGTAATATAAAATGCTGGTATAAAAAAACATGAAAATAAACACACGGAAAAAGTGAAATTAAAATTAAATTTAAATTTAAGGGCATGGAAGAGCTCTGAGGACACTCCTGCCTTAATCCTTAACCTAGCTCTTCCCCACCCCCTCCCTCCACTTACTCGCGGGTCCAGGACAACTTTGTTTGCGCTAAACTGCATTTATTGACATCCTTGCCTTTATTATGAAATGCCTTATGGTATCAGTAAAATAAACATACTAAGCAACATGAGGTAGAAAGCAGTGTGAAATATACATATGGGTCCACTTTTTAATTGTGAAATTTCAAAATCTCGCATCAGAATCCCGACGTTCAGATATTTGAGGTTTTGAAATCTCGAAATGAAAAAAATAATAAATAAATAAAACAAAAAAACTCTAGCAATCATGTTTATGTAAAATTGCCATTCTGCACTGTTGGGCGATTTCAATTGTTTACCTTTGAGATTTCAAAACTTTGAACAACTGAACGTCAGGATTCTGATGTTTGAGGTTTTGAAATTTCAAAATTAAAAAGTGGACCTCTACACACACACACACACACACACACACGCACATATATATATATATATATATATATATATATATATATATATATATATATATATATACAACAAAAAGATGTATCCAGCACTCGTATAAATATTTCTGAAGTCTGTTGTAGTGCAGCATAATGCAGAGTCCATTTCCAGTATAAATAGTCTCAAAATGCTGTTATCAATCAGATAATCTGCATGAAAAAATTTAACCAGAAACCTCCTTTTAAACTTCTCAATAAATGTAAACAGTCTTCAGAGTACTTACTGTTTACTGCATAAAATAATGTATCCAGAAGTTTCAGTCTTCAGAGTACTTACTGTTTTCAGCATAAAATAATGTAGCTAGAACCTTCCTTTTAAACTTCCAATTAATGTAAACAGTCTTCCGAGTACTTGCTGTTTTCAAACAGTTAATTCAGCATGAAATAATGTATCCAGAAGCTTTCTTTTAAACTTCCCAGTTTTAATCTCACCAGTGCATAAAATATATAAAATGACATCCTTATACTAAATGGTCACATTTTAGACCAGCAGGCATCAGACAAACTTCAAAAGAGCACTATTCAGTGCTGCTGAAGAGAAGATCAAGACAGCAGACCGGTTTCACCTCATTGGCGTTATCAGTGACGTACTGATGCCTGCTGGTTTAAAATGTAACAGCAAGTACTCAAAGATATTTATATGAGTGCCGGAAGCATCTTTTTGGTGTTGGTCTTGTACTTTGAATCCTTTCACAGTAGCAAGTACGTGTACCAATTATGAGTTGTGGTTTTATGGTTTACTATCAATATGTTGAAAATTAACTGGAAATGTGTACTTATCAACGAATTGTTTCACCGAAAGTACACAATTCCGTACGTACCCAATGTCGAAACACAGCTAAGTGTCGAAAATGTCGCTCATGACATTTCCAACATTTAACAGCACTCCCACCCTTCCCTTAACTCCCTAAAGAACTAGCCTAAACTCACATTTATGCAGGGGGGCAAGCCCCCCTGCACCCCCCGTGTGGGGGGGCTGTGCCCCAGACACCCCCCCTAACTTAATATTCCAACTCCGAGATCGCACTACAGTGACGAAAGGGATGTATTTCCCTAACCGCACTGTACCACGATCCCCTTACATGAGCGAACGTTATAATTGCGAATGCACAGTCCATTCGCAATAATAATGTTCGCTCACATCACCTGCCAAACTATGAAGTATTCGAACATATGTTGTTCGAATACTTCATAGCCGTGAAATTTGTTTTTTTTTTTCAGTGGCTTTATGTATATGTTGTTTAAAGGTGAGTTTCTTTTCTGTGGAGATGCCCAATAACTTTGCCAGGTTACGATTTCTGGATCTGTTTTATTCTGTGAGTATATTTTGAAGTCATGTACTATTGGTTTTGGTGAGAACAATAAAAGTTTAGTTTTATTGGGATTAAGTAGTAATTGTAATTCATTTAGCCATATTTCAATAGTTGTGAAAGCATCTTGTGTCATTTTAGGAGATGTTGAATGTTATTTGAAGAGGAGATAATAGTGGAGTCATTAGCATATTGAGTGAATGTACTTTGAAGGGAGGTGGTATGGAGCTTATTGATGAAAATATTGAAAAGCAAGCTTTCTAAGAATGAATCCCTGTGATACTCCTGTTTGATTAACCTGGTATTCTGAAAGACTAGATTGCCACCTAACACATTACTGTCTGTTGGTTAAATAATTGGAAAACCATTTTTGGGTGAGTTGAGAGCATCCTGGTGTAGATAGTTGTTGTAGTAGTTTATGATGTATATTGAAGGCCTTTGATAAGTCTAGTAGGATTAATGAAGTTAATTGGACAGAGTCCATGGCTTTGTTCAAAGTGTCTGTGAAGGATAATAGTGCAGTGCTTGTGCTATGTGCTGGCTGAAAACCATGTTGGGTGGGTGCAAGGAGATTGTTATCTGTGCGATGTTTCATTAGTTGAATATGTACACACTTTTTCAGTAATTTAGATAAAGGAGAGAGAATAGAGATGGGTCAATATTTTTTTTATTTGTTGTTTTTCCCCCCTTGTGTAAGGGGATTATGACAGATTTTTTCCAGCATTTAGGAACTTCAAAGTCTGTGATGGATCTATTAATCAGGATGCTATCTGGGTAGGCTATTGCATCAGCAGCAAGTTTTAAATATTCAGATGGAAGGTTATCAGCAGAGAGAGACCAAGGTTTTAGTTTGACAAGAAAATTATGTATTAGTTGGTGGGAATGGATTGTGGAGAGAAAATAGGTGATGTGGGGCTAACTGAAGAAGTTTCCTAGTAAGGGAAGATATTTGTACTGGGGTTGCTATTAATTGATTCAAGTAGGATTAGATTTTCTGTGTGGCTGGAGTTTGTATTAGGTGTAGAACAGTTTGCTAGTTTAAGTATAGTTTCAATGAAGTTGGAGTTGAACATGTTAGCTATTAGAGATGGCTCTTTGTCTGAGGCTGGTGAAGGGTTTTGTGAGGACCCAGAAGTAAGGAGTGCTGAGATTGTTTTCCAATTTTTTTTGAGTTATTGGTTTGGCTGGATATTTGTTGAGAGATTTTTTTTGTCAACAATAAATAGTTTTTTGCTTTATTTTGTAGCTGCTTATGTATAAGTAGATTGGTCTCATTTTTATTTTTATACCAGTCTTTCCAGGCTTGGCCTCTAGTTTGTAATATTTGTTTTGTGGATTTTTTTAGCCAGGGCGCATGATTTATTTTTGTCCATTGGGTTTGGTGAGGGACTAAGCTATTAAGTGTACCTAAGAAGATTTTGTTGAAGTGACTTAAGGCATCATCCAATTATAATGTTTTTAATAAAGACCAGTTTATAACTTTTAAGATGTTAAATAGTTGTTGATTGAATTTGGTTACATTTCTTAAAGTTTTATAGGTATGGGGTTTAGGCTTCTGAGGTGGGGTCCTACTGCTATATGCTGGTAAGTGGACACTTAAGGTATTTAGAAGAGTGCTGAAACTAGAATATTTATGTGAATCCAATAGCAGGATCCAATCTAAGGTTGCAGCCAGGTGATTATTATTTTGCATTTTGGTAGGGGTGGAGATAAGTTGTGTAAAGCAGTGAAGGTTTATACTAGTTATTTGTGAGTCAGTGATGAGATTTTGCCAGATGATATTTATATCACCCATAATTATAGCTCCATTTGTAATATAGCTGGGGAGATATTACAAAGGGGTTATGATAAATTAATGCTACATTGCCTGCTTTTTTACGGGTTATGTCATTTCTTAGAATATTGTATCCTGGAGAGACTATTTCAGTATCTTGAATGTGTGGCTTTAATCAGGTTTCACTAAATGCTACTGTATCTGGGGAGTAATGTGTAAGACATGAGTGAAATTCAGTACTTTTATTGCAGATACTATGTATATTTACTGTTATTAGTAGCAACATTTTAGAGTGGGGTGATTAAGGAGAGGTGGATGACTGTGTAGGTCAAGGGTTATGATGAATATCTCCACATTGGGAAAGTTTGAGGAGGTGGTTTATGAGATAGTAAAGACATCTAGTTTTATTAGTATGCTTGGAGTCTATGTAAGGAATTATTTTGGATTTGGTTGTGGTGGAAAGGAATTGAATTTTTAGTTAAGTAAATATGGTTATATTCAATTATGGTGGCAGATATGTTTGAGAAACTAGCTACATGCACATCAGGAGGTAAGGCCTGAGTAGATGTTTTTACAGGTGCAGATGTTAGAGTGTACTTGAGGGAGGTGGCTTGTATTAGCATGCTTAGTGAAGTAATTAGAAATATTGCAAAAATAATGGAATTCACGGGAGATAACATGTTGTATGAATAGGGTTAGTATATTAGGTATGGAAGTAGACAGAGTAAAATGAACAGGGAGAATTATGTGTAATTATAGTGGGGGATAGAGTAAAAAATGGAAGTAAATTGGGAAATGAGGTTTATATTGTTAGGAGTTTCACCTCAAGGAAAATGGGGCAATTGTAACGAAATAATTACAATTTCATAAGTGTTAATGGATTAAAGTAGACAGCTGAGTGTGTATTGGATGGTGTTGGTGAGGGGCTGGACTTATTGTTACTATAAATGTAAGTGATTAGGGGTGTGTGGGAATAAGGGTAGGGTAGAGGAACAAAGTGAGCCCAAGTGTAGTGAGGGCAAATGGACCAGGGCTTCACCAAGCTTAAAATAGCTCGGAAAAAACAGTCAGTAATGACAGAATCCAGAATAGAACTGAAGGGTTATATTTAAGTAAACTTTATTTTCAAAACCAGAAGAGTTCTATATAGTTAACAGGTAATTCTGTTTAGTCTTATACTATCTGTCCAGATACAAGTATTGTAGCAAGGAGTGGGGCAAGTAGACAAAGTAAGTAGACAAAATATAGTCTTATTCTACTCTTTCCACTTCTTTTTAATGTTTTTATCATTCTTTTTCATGCAACATTGTAATCTCTCTAAGCTGAGGATATAGTAACCTTCTAAAATGGTAAATGTTTCTCTTTGTCCTGTAATAGCTTGTCAAAGTGCACCAACAGGTCTGTAAGGATGTCCCAAATTGAGATATATCAGACATACTAACTGTTGCCTTGTATGACAAGTTGGTTTTGAAGGCAATATTGTTTTCAATATTTTGATACAGTCATACTTTATCTGATAATGTTTAGTGACTAGGTCAAATAAAATAGAAAAGCAAAATTCCACATTATCCAAATTATTCATTGGATTTAGTTTAGTTATTTTGATTATCCCAAGGCAAAATATTATTTTCTCTTGTGGGGAAATTACTCATTTGAGTATAGTTTCTCATACTAAACATCTCAAGAAATTCTCAACAGCTGAGTTGGCAGATCTGAGCACACATTGTGGTACATACCCTGCCTGCCGTTCACCTGTCTGTTCTGCTGCTATCGATGCTGCAGTTGGTCAGAGCTTATACCTTTCACAGGATGACTGTACAGGCATCAGACAATTCCTCCTGTAATCCATCACTAGATTTTCCAAAGCCTCTGTTACTAGCGAGTCCTACACTACCTAGATTAGAATCCAATCTTGTAGTAGATCTGTCATTTTCAAGTACTGATATTTACTTTTAGTATTATGTTCTACAGTCTAGTGTTACCTCCTTCAGGAGATGCATTCCATGTATAAAGTTTCAAATTTGGCTAGATCAGACACTGCCTTATAAAGTAGTACAGCATGCATATTTCTCCCAAGAAAATGACTACATCATTTCAAACAATAAACTCCTAATATGCCAAGTTATAAAGCTCTTATTAAAAATAACCATATATCACCCTCTTCACCATTCTTCCAAGCCAGAACTTATATGACATGCAATATTATTTATTATTTATTCCCCCTATCCAGACATTTACTCATAGAATAATGAACTAAGTTACATCTTTATCTGGAAGAAATTAATATATATTTTTAGAAACAATTTTCATATCACCTTCATTTCCCATCTCACAATTATGTCATAAGGGTATAATTCTGTTAAATATTTTCAGGTATTCCTAAAGTATATACTAATGTGGACTTTCTAAGATGGCTGCTTACTGATCAGCTGCTTAATTTTAGCTGTCTCACTGAGAAATATGGGCAAGTAATTCATCCAGTTTTAGTAAAATTCAGCTACTGGCTAATAAGCACCCTGCATGGATTCTAACAAAGAAGAAACTTAGAGATCCTGAAAGAAAATCAGATAGAAAAGGTGAAGAGAAAACACTAACTGGGAAGAATCCTGCAGCTGTTCAGCAAAAAGCAATTCAAGCTCAAGCTTTGGTACAAGAGATGGCATCCAGTGATTTAGGGGAAAAATAATTCAAATATGCTCTAATTGCTGATTAAAATAAATGAAATAGTGAAGGAGTATATCAACTCAAATAACAAAAGGCTGAAAAAATGGAAGAAGCTTTAAACAGCTATTTAGATGAACTGATAAAACTTTAAAAATCAGAGGTCAAAATGAAGAAAAGGCTGACTGAGTATGACACTGCCCAAGAAGAGCTGTTCCCAAAACCGGAAGAGTTAGAGGACAGAGCACACAGTCAAAACCTGAGATTCCCTGCTGTACCAGAAAAACTGGGAGGAACAGACTGCATTCATTTTATGAAAGCACATATAAGCAACTGGACTAGTATTCCACAGAAGGATTTGCTAATTGAAAGGGCACATCATGTGTATGCTCCCGACCTGGCCATGTGAAAACAACCAAGACTTGTATTAGTAAAGATACAATCATACAATCAGAAAGAGTTGATCTTGGCAAAAGGATGGCAAGGGGAAAAGTATTAAAAATTGTAGACAGTAGAGTGTTTTTGCAATAAGATTATTTACTGTACATCATGCAGAAGAGTAGACAATTTATCCTAGCAATCATGGAGTGTCAAGAGGAAGGTGTAAGACTGAAGGAGCTGTATCCAGCTGTCTTCAGATTATTTTTTCCTGGAGGATCAAATTCATCTTTTGATGCAAACAGGATAAGGAGGAAATTTTCCAACAACAAGTGAGCCATGAAATACAAGGGACTCTGCTTCTTATTCTTCTGATAATAAAACTCATAGAGACTGTGACACCCCACTACTGGAAACATTAATCAAAGATCCTCAATCCTCACTACTGTCAACAGTGGTGGATGTATACTGGGAGGATGACAGGTACACACACAATATTTACAGATGCATCTGGTAGCATTTAGCATCTAACTGTGAAAATTCATTGATAAGGGCTTTTCGTAGATCTAAGGCAGGTCCTGGAAGTCATAAAACAATAAAACACTTCCAAGACAATACAGAAAACTTCTAGTTCTAGACATTATGTCTATTATTGAACTGAAACTGAAAGATGACATTCTTTTATTACATGACCATAAGGTAATTTAATTTCAGCTATTTTTCTGAAAGTAACCTCTTGTGTTCCAGTTTCCATTGTTAACTCATTCACTCCAATGGAGCCCAGGACGTTTTCACTGTAACTTCCAATGGGCAGAGCCTAAGCCTTTTGACAGAATCAAATTATGTCTGCTGATTTCAAACAAATAATCACATCTCTGGAACCATAGTGGTTATGAAGGAAGTATAAATGGCAAACTATTCAGCAAAATCTATTTTTATAGTGGTAGTATTCTTTAGGTTCTAGGTCTTAAACCAGATTTCATCATGATAGACACAGTAACTATTACATTTGTAATATTTTGTAAACAACCTACAATATCTTAGCAACCACTCAGGTTATACACATACTGTCAGCAACATTTTATTCATCTAGCTGAGACCTTTCATATGAGGTTAAGGAGTTCTGTCTGTGTTACTTAGTTTTTGAGATATTTAGAAAAAATGTGAAAATTTGATTTGTATAAATTAATGCATAATGTCATAAAAAAACAGCAGTTAATATCTATTTACCAGCACCAGACTGAGGTCAAATATTAATGCATCTCAGTTTGCTATTGTACCAGCTTTAACATGAAATATTTTAAAACCTTGTACTTAGTATGGTTTTGTAATTATTGATGCAAATATGAACAAGCAACATTTGATGCCTAAAGATGTCATTAAGAGTTAACTGCAGATGCACCTGAAGGCATCACTAAGATGTAATGAGTTGGAATATATACATCTAAACAGTTACAATAGTGCAGGTACATTTCTGTTCTAATCCAGTAGGGCATGCTGAGGTTACATCTTTAAACAGCACTTTGAAAAATACCTCTTCAGCACACGTCTGTACAAACCATTTTATATGACATACAGTTCTAATACATTTGTAATATAAGCATATGAATCATGTTGATATTCACAAATGACATATAATTATTTACAAAATTCCAATTGGCTGGGTTGGCAGTATCTCCTTTCATGACAGAGACTTTGCAGTGAAGTATTTTTGAATGTTCTGAAGAAAAATGCTTGAGAGACAGAAAAAAAGCACAGATGTTGATGAGAAGAATCAGGAGTACCTTGGATATGAACCCAATTCTGAGATTGGAATATGAAGATAAACAGGCAGAAGACCACCAACACTGAAGTTAGTGAATATATGTGATGCTATAAAGCATCAATCACATTTGTGAAATATGGCTTTGCAAGAAAAATGTGGATGAGAAAGATTGCTCTTTTGTTGACTTTGTTAAACTTGTGGGAGGACTGAAAGGCATATACCCTATTTCATATCATTAATGTTTGCAAGGACACAAAGAAAAAAAGTAACTGCAAGTCATCTTTGTGTAAACCTCAGAGACCTCATAAATGCAACACAGGTACAAACTACACTCAGTATATTAAAAGTCTACATCCTCACATAGCACAAGGAGTCCCATAGTCAAAGATTCTGAGCCTGTAAGGCAGGTATTGACCCAGCCAAGCATTCTTGTTATAGGTGACTCCATCATAAAACATACAGATGCATCTCTTTCCAGGCCAAGGAAGGGAAGAATGATAGTTAGTTGTTTGTCTGGTTCCAGGATCCATCAGGTCACACATTCACTCAAATCCTTGAATAATAAGTACCAGTATGACTCTGTTATAGTTCATTCTGGTGTCAATGACTTCAGGTATACATCCCTGGACTATATGAAGAGAGACTTGATGGAACCATCATACTATGCGTCCAAGGCAGGTATAATACTAGCATTGAGGAGTGTTCTACCTTCTCCAAGTATGATGCCATGATATGAGCAAAAAATAATTGACTTCAGTAATTGGCTTAGTCTTTGGTCTTTAATTTAAAGGTCCAATATTTGTCATTGAGGGAGGATGTGATTGACAAACCATGCTGCTTCAGCATGAATGATCTGCATTTGTCCCCTATAGGGTTTCAATAATTGGTAAAAATATTGTCCATCCCACAGTGCCTTTCTTAGGCAATGCCAAGCCATTAAACCTATGAAACAAAACAAAATAAGCAAGGAGAAAATCTGAAGGTATTACTGACCAATGCTAGGACCCTAAACAAGAAACTCAAATCCCTACAATCCCTTCTCATCTCGAGGACATTGAAATCTGTGTAGTGGCTAAGACTTGATTTAAAATAGAGGAGAGAGCTCTGGCTGTGTAGTTCTAAAATGCCTTCTACACACTTAGACAAGCTACTGTGCTGATAGGGAACAAATGTTGAGGTGTCTCAAGCTACATCCAGAAGAGATTCACATCAAGTCTGGTAAAGCAATATGATGCACTAGAGCTTCTTCCTGTCCAAATAACCATCAGAAATGTCCTTTACCATATATAAGTTAGCTATATGGAATTCCCTTTATGACAAAATAAAACCACAATGCCTATATACAGGAAAAAGAATCACTCAGTATTAAAACCAATACCATTTTCCTACATGATCTAAACTATCCAATTATAGAGTGAAAAACCAACACCACCACTAGTGCACAAGCACAGAGTTTCCTGGACATTGTCAATACAAATGCCATGGAATAATTATTCAGAGTACCCACTTGAGGGGATCACATCTTGGATCCTGTCTTTACTAATATGGGAGCATCTTGCACCATCCTTTGTGTATCTTCATCATTTGTTAGGTCTGACCATAAAGCAGTCCCTTTTGGAATACAACTGAAACCAGAAATCCTTTCCATCCACCATACCTTTAGAATTTTTTTCGAGAAAGACTACCTACTCCTAAGTGATACATTGACAAACTTCAAATCCCCACCAAAATCTACTTTTCTGAAGTAAAAGCCAATATCAAAGGGTTCTGACTGACTAAGTTTGCAGATGACTGTAGGCTATGAAGAGTCATTGAATCCCCTAATGACTTTTCAGTCCTGCAGGAAGTTTTGTCCCAAATAAATAACTGGTGCCAAAATCATGGACTGAAACTAAGTGCCATCATATGCATTAATGTATCCTTTGGAAAGTCATCTCCTCCAAGGAACTGCCATATTGATAATACACCCCCAAATAATTTTTCCAGGTGTTTGGGATTTGGGAACTTATGCTGACAGTGACCTAATGTTTGACCATGTTTCTATTGTTTTAAGAAAGTCCTTTTATAGTGCACAGCTTCTCAACAAAGGGATTGTGTCCAGATCGAGGGATGTCATTATCCCCCTTTAGTCAGCTCAAATTAGGCCAGTCATTGAATATAATGCCGCCTTTGGCATGTCTCTCTCCAGGCACATGCAACAACTGAAACACCAACAGAGATACCTTACTAAAAGGATATAAGGCCTAAATAACATGTCCTACATGGACCGACTCAAAGCCCTGCCACTATACTTGGCATCCTACAGACTGATAAGATGTGACTTGTGCTTGGCATACAAGGCATCCTCTGACCCAATACTGATGGGTGCCAGAACCTTAGAGCTAGGGGGCGGGGGAGTCCCCCCCCCCACAACTTTTACAGCTGCAAGACCTGTCAGAAAAAATTAATGAAGTGGAGTTTTCACTCTAATGTGGATTTGTGCTAGGAAGTTAAACTAACTAAACTAGCTGTTCTTATTCTCTTATTGCTCTGTGTTACAGGAGTTATGCTGCTGCTGTGCTGCCAGACCCAAAGTCATGCCAGTAAGGAGGGTTTTATTCTTTTATTTCCAAGAGTTATGCTGCTCCTGTGTGTGTGTGTGTGTGTGTGTGTGTGTGTGTGTGTGTGTGTGTGTGTGTGTGTGTGTGTGTGTGTAAAATGCTCCAGTAAGGTATACCTGGTGGTTAGTGTTACTCAGGCTCAAACAAGAGCCTGAATTCTCTACCCATACTACCACTTGTGATTCAGGAAGTTGAGTCCATAGCTCTTATCTGTCCAGATTTTCACAGAATATTCATACTTTTGGTCTGTTCCTCTTAATTTGTGGTTTGCTGGCAAATCTGTGAGAACCGAATTCACTAAATAATGATAGCCCTTTAAGTTTCAGTCTTTCATCTTTCAGGAAACACGTGGCAACACAAAACACTTTAGCAACTTTCTAAGATTATACAAAAATATTTAAAATGTGTCCCTGGTATTGGGCCTTTGCCCCCTCCAATACATTTTGGCTTTTTCCAGATTTCTTGTGATGCAAACTTAAGCAATTTAGTTGAGTGTCAACTGGATTTTACAATGAGCCGAGAGCCTCAGGGGAAGAGAAATTTAGTGCTACTTATGCTAAGTTGCTTTCATAGTTAGTAGCACAACATGTAATATACTTTATTTTGATGCAGAAGGCTGTGGGTTTTACTCCCACAGTATGTAGATAGATCGCTGCTACTGTATTGTGTTGTACTTTAAAGGGAGTGGATGTTGCAATTCTCCTTTGGAGAAGTTACCTAGTAACTATGTTCCTGTTATCAGTTTGCTATCCATTCCCTATTGGAAAATTACTAGCTTATCATTTTTTTAATGTAAGATAGACAATTTATTCTTCAAGGGCAACAGGCACTTTATTTGTAGATGAAACAATGAAATATAAAGTTGTTTGCTAGCAGCAACCTCTTCATAAGTTATAGATGCCTTTAATGTGGAATTATTTAGATGACTTACTTCTGCAGAGATTTTGCATATTTGTGATATTGGCGGATTGTAATGACAGAAGTTTGAGTGGCCTTTTATGGCTGTATTTTTCTGAAATGGGTAGTTTTGTCATACATTTTGTTTCATTGCTTACTAGAAGGCTGTTCCAAACTACAAATTTAAAACACATTCCAACAAGTGGTGCTGTATTATACAATGAATATAATTTAATACAATCAGGTTAATACAATCAAGAAGGTGAAGAAGATCAAAATAGGGGAAGAGACCAGTCACCAATGAAGCCCCCCAGGGTTCAGTGATGAGACAGTTTCTGTTTGGCATATACATCTCAAAAGTAGAATAAAATACCAAAGGGCTTTGGCTGACTAAGTTTGAGATGATTGCAAGCTAGGGGCAGTTATTGAATCCCCAAATAACTTAGCCATCATTCAGGAAGGTTTGTCCCAAATAATAACTGGTGCCAGAATCATGAATTGAAACTAAACTCCAAGAAATACATTATTATATCCTTTGGGAAGTCATCTACTCCAGGGAACTGCCAAATTGAACATGCCCCCTGAGAGCTTACCCAGTTGTTTGGCATTTGGGAACTTGTGTGTACAGTCACCTAACTTTTGACCAACATGTGCCCAGAGTCATAAGAAAGTCTTTCTATATTGCACAGCTTATAAACAAATTGATTTTGACTAGATCTAGAGATGTTATTGTCCCCCTTTACAAAGCCCTCACTAGGCCAGTAATTTTGTATAATGCCCACTTTGGCATGTATCTATCCAGAGCCATGCAACAATTGGAATGCTCACAGAGATACCTTACTAAAAGGATACCAGTCCTAAACAATTGGTCTTGCATGCACCACCTCAAAGATTTATCACTATACTCAGTATCCTACAGAGTGCTTAGAGGTGACATGTCTGGCATACAAAGTATCCTCCAACCTAATACAGCTAGACCTACTGAACATCAGCAAATCAAATGGCATCAGAAATACTCAGTCCAGGTATCTAATCTGAATGTTGTGGAGAGATGGATATATATCACAGAGGCTACCACTGTTCCAGAACAGACTATCCATTCAAGCAAAACAAAGCTCATCCCTGTCCATATTCAAATGCAACTTGGATCTAAGGATGGGTAATAGAAAATGTACTCCAGGATTGCCCCTCATTGTCCATCATGCCACTAATGTATAAAGGCAGTTCCTAAATGCTGCATCCCTTACATGGGTCCCCTCAAATTATCTATAGTATGGTCACATTTACTCTCACTAGGGCTAATATACAATTATCAGCCATGGGATAGGTAAGACTAATCAGGAAATGTTAATTCAAGCACCAAAAGGAAATTGGCTAAGCTTAACATGTCCTCCAAGTGAACCTATATTGTGGCAGTAAATTGTTTTAAAAAATTGCCCTTTTTAGATCACTAATTGGCCCTCTCACCCTTCGCCCCCCTCAGTCTTCAACAGCTTCTGGAACCTCTGCCAATACTGATGGATTTACTGCACATCAGCAAGTTAAATGGCATCAGAAATACTTGATCTAGGTATCTAAATCTCTTCTGTGACTGCAACATCAACAGAATGGTTTGGAGGGACAAGCATATCTCACGTTGCTGTAGAAGAGACTCCACATCCACATAAAACGTAGTTCATCCCTGTCATTTTGCAAGCACAACTTAGATCTATGGATAGGAAATAGAAAATTCACCCAAGACTGCCCCCTGTACAACTAATGGACAGAGGTAGCACTTAAATGCTTTATCCCATGCATGGGTCACCTCCGGTTATCTATGGTATGATCTCAGTTATTCTCATTATGTTTAATATATAATTAATGATTAAGGGATGGGCAAGGCCATTCTCTTAGCAAATCGGATAGGCTAATTCAAGCACAAAAAGGGAAACTGGCCAGGCTTAAAATAGCCAACCAGGGAAGCTAACCTAGTACTTACCTAAGAATCTATGACCCTATAAGTAAAGCAATTTTTGTTCTTAATGATATTTGTATAAAGCATTTCATGATATAAATTGGATTTGCAGTGATTATGTGAGGTAAAGATACTAAAGAATACAAGTACTTTTTTTCTTTTTTTAGTTGTAAGAAATGTCATTACAATGTAAGAAGAGAAGAGAGGCTGGACAAAAACATGTTGAAGTTAATAGTCTGCAATCTTGGGCTGCTGGGGTGGGGATGGGGTATACAAGTACACTGATTATAATATATGTAGAGCTGATATGTTTTCACTTACTTTTGCATAGGTTAATATCTGGATTAATGCCCTTTGTATTGATCTGATCATTTTTTGTGTAAGCAGATGGGAGTTAAAAATAAGAGAACACTGTGAATGTAATGAAAAGTTTTCCTTTAGCAGATAAATGGTAAATGTGAGTCGAGAAGGCTGCAGCTGAGGGCAGCTGCACATTCTGTCCTTATGTTTCCTGACTGCAGGTACAGGCAATAAATCTTGAGAGATCCGGGAAGTGTATGCTGAGGGAATTGTAAAATTAAAAGGTACAAGAGCAAGCAGCTTAGTAAAAAATAAAGTTTGAAGTTGCTGAAAGTGAACAGGAGGTAGCAGGCTTCATGGTACCTAAATATTTCAGTGCATTTATTAGAACAGTGTATAATTTAATTTTATTTAAAGATAGCCAGTGCACTTTTTCTTAAGGCTAAATGTTATTTTTTTTCTGAAAGTATACAAGCTGTATTTCACATCTGGGATTGGAATAAAACTGAGCCAAGAACAGACCTCAATAAGTGTAAGTAGAAACATAGGCTATAACATTTGCCTTATCATGGATAACCTTAATTTTAGTTTAGGTAATATCTGTGGGTGCAGCTGTTAATTTGGGACAATTGTTTCTATCAGGAGGGTTAAACTTCACTATTTGAAGAAGTATGTAGTTTTGTGATTTTGTTTTAAATTAATCAGCCATTGGGGGTGTTCTGTAGGCATGTTTGTTTTTTGTTTGATGGTTTTCATTAAAATAGAATGTCTTGTTAAATGTGACATAGGTTCAAATGGAGATGACAAAATATCAAAAGGTCAACATTTCAAACATTAGTGGGTGCATGTAACACAAAAGCTGGAAATAGAGTTTAAGAAATGTCATATGTAATAGGTGGGCATAATAACTTCTTAGCATAATGTTTACACTGTCCATATTATTTTGGAGAGTGAATGGACTCACAGGTATAAACAAAAAGGTAAGAGTATTGAATTATTTTAAGAAATATAAAGGGCAAATAGCAATGCTACAGGAGACATATTTGGAAATAGGTGAGCATATGAGTTTGATAAAGGAAGGACTTCATGACTGATATTCAGTAGAATATCAGGGACAAAGAAAATGGGTAGCACTTCTACTAATTGCTAGAGTAGTTCAAATAGTCATATAAGAGTAACAAAAAGATAACAATGGTAGATTTGTGTCAGCAAGGGGCTACTTCCAAGGGAGGAGGATTACACTGGCATATATTTATAGTCCATCTAAGACCACTATTATGGAGCTATAGCACATTTGGGGAGAAATAATCAGCTTTCAGAAGGGAATATTACTTATAGGTGGGGACTACAACTTGATCTGAAATAGTGAGGGTGTATCTAGAGGACCTAGATGGGAAATATAATAAAAGAGGATAGATTTCTAAAAATACATTTGTAAAAATATTTGATATGGAAGATGTGAATTCAGTTGTAGGAACTCAGAGAGAATTTACATATTATTCTGCAAGTACAATAACTGGACTAGATTAGACAGAAAGTATATCTTGCAGGAACATGTGCATTTAATTAAAATCTTCAACACACATCCAGTAACTATTTCAGTTCATGTGCCAATAGCAACTAAGATAAAAATGCAGGGCAAAACATTAAAAATTAAACACTGGTACTTCCCCACCTTCCTGTTAAAAAGAGAGGAATTTAAGGAATGGGTAGTGGAAATTATTCAAGAATTAATAAGGAAGATAGAAATTTATTCAGAAGGTATAGCTAGTGAGTGTGATAATCCAAATGTAGAGTTTACAAATAGGGTAGAAATAAAATAAACAAAGATATGGTGAAGAAGTAACAGGAATTATTTAAAGGGTCTGACATAGTTTAAAGTATTGCAGAATAAGGGGAATCTTGCAGAACAAAAAGAGGTGCAACTGCAGATTGTTAAAGAGAAAATAAGAGAGTATATGGATAATATGCATGAGTTTAGAAAGATTGTTGTTAAGCAAGTGTTTTTGATAATAATTCTAGAGAACGAAAACTTATAGCACAATAACAAAGGCAACAGAAAGTAGAAAGGGATGGTGCCAAATATAGGGAGTCTATAACAGAGCGATGAGGATATCAAGAAAGACCACAAATGGAAATATTTATGGAAGACTTAAGTATGCCAAGGTTAGAAGTAGATGAGGTTCAACAATTAACAGTTAACATCATATCTGAAGTTAATAGAATCACTCACTGTCCAGCCAAATACCATACTCATGGGTTATTTTTAACTATCCCTCCATTATTTGGGATGCATAAATGACCACTAACATGCAGACCCAAATATTTCCTGACTTTGTAAATTGACATGCACTGGAGCAATTAGTCTTCACTCCCACTAGGGGAACACATATCCTAGATATGGTACTCAAAAATATGGGGGGCGTTTCACCCCAGCTAGTGTGAAGTCCTCACTGGTGTGATCACATCATAAAGCAGTCTCCCTTGGAATAAAGGTAAAACTAGACCTCCCACTTAACCTCAAAAAGTTTAAGAATTTCTCCTAGGTAAATTACCCTCTCTTAAGGGATGGCATAACCAGTTTCCAAGTTCTTCCAAATCCAGAAAATTCAGACACCAATGCAGAGGCATGCACAAAAGCACATATGACCATATAAACAACTGCATAGGAAAGGCAGTACCAGACCGACATAAACCTAGGTCAAACCACAAAAAGAAGCCACCTTGGTGGACCCCTGATATTAATAGGCTGTACAAGAAAAGAAAGAAAATCATGTCAAGAAGCAGGAGGGAATGTGCATAAATCAGGGAACTAGTCAAGTCTCTGAAAATAGACTTTGAGGTAAAAAAAGCCTCTAAAGCTAAGGATAATCATAATGCATTTTTCAGTTATGCCCGCAATCTAATGCGCAGCAACCAACAATATGTGGAATTAATTGTATATGGCGTCACTTATACTCAGTCAGGAAATATAGCAAATTTGCTGGCTGACAAATTCTGCTCAAATTTCTATTCCGCATCACCCCCATTTCTCCCCACAGAAATATCCTCTGCCACTCCACTGTCAATTATCACTAAAGAACAGGTTATCACTGAGCTCTCTGAAGCTAAAAACACAGCTGCAGTGGGCCTGACGATATACCAGGTTACCTTATAAATAGCTTAAATCAGGCTTTATAAGGCACATTAGGATCTCTGTTTGACCACACCCTCTGTACTGGCTTTGTCCTAATAGATTGGATGATAGGAACAGTCATCCCTCTGTATAAAGGGGACCCTCTACTGACCTGGGAAATTGCAGACCCATAAGTTTGACTAGTCTTATATGTAAGACCATGCAAAGAATAATCTTGGATCTGATAAATAATGACATAGGAAACCTACAAACACTGAACCCAACCCAGCTTTGTCAACAGCAGGTCATGCTTACTGAAATCTGGTGGATTTCTTTGAGAAAGTCACTAAGGCCATGGATAAGGATAAAATAGTACATACCGTGTACATCAACCTGGCCACGGCATTTAACACAATTCCTCACTCAGGTATTATAAACTCATAAAACTGGGCATAAATTCCCTACATTACCAGATGGATAGCCAATTGGTTCATGGAAAGGACACATTTGGTTAAAGTGGGCGAATGCAAATCCAGTAAAAGGCCAGTTACTAGTGGTGTGCCACAGGACTCAGTGCTGGGACCACTTCTGTTCAGAATATTCTTCTCTGAAGTCAAGGCTAATGTATAAGGCATCTGGATAACAAAGTTTGCTGACAACTGAAGCAGGGGGGAAATCACTAAATCCTCAAATAATGTATATATCCTTCTGGAGGGTCTACATCAGACAAATGATTGGTGCCAGAAGCATAGCCTAAAACTAAATGTGAAAAAATGGATTATCATACCTTTTGGGACGTCAAATACTTCTACAAATTACAGCATCAATAGTACATCCCTACGAGTAGACTCAGAGGTGAGAGATCTAGGTACACAAATAGATGGTCGCCTGAACTTTGATTGCCATGTATTCGCAGTGGTGGGGAAGCCGTTTTATGTGGCACAACTTATAAGTAAAGGTATGGCATCTGGATCCAAGGAAATTATAGTCCAGCTGTACTCAGTCCTCATTAGACCAATAATCAAGTACAATGCACCATTTGTCATGTACTTGACTAGGCACTTACAATAGCTGGAGCGACCTCCAATGTCCCTCATTAAGAAAATACAAGGAGTAAACATGTCCTATGTGGATAGACTAAAAGCCCTATCACTTTAACCTGTCTCTACTGATTATTAAGGGGTGACCTAAGCCTGACCTATAAGGCACTCACAAATCTAGCCCTGATGGAGCTGCTATACATCCACAAGTCAAACAGTGGGAGAGTCACCTGATCTAAGGATCTAAACTTAGTCAGCGACTCACACAAAACATGCTGGAGAAGACAGATATGTGTCTCAGAGATTGCCCCTTCTTTGGAACAGGGTTCCTTTTCATGTTAAGCAGAGACCTTCCCTAGCCCTCCTTAAACAGTTTGGATCAATGGATGGGAAATCACAAATTCACACCTAGGGTAGCACTTATGTCCCTTGTGGTTATGGAGCAATCTGTAACATACTCAAGACATAGGCACAAACTCATGCCATCCTCTTGGCCCTAGGGGCCATATATTAGGTAAAATTGGATTATATTGGCTAGGCTTGTAAAAGCTGTTAAACTGTTAGCCTAGTAATCTCTTATGAACCTATGAACCTATGAAGAAAGGAGGAGATTAGATAAAAACAGCGACATACAATCTAGCTGTGGGAAAGTCTCCAGGACTAAATGGTATTCCTGTAGAAGTTTGGAAGCTAGGAAGGAAGAAAGTGATAAAAAGATCTGTAAGGTTTTGTTTAACAGTATTTTAAAAAGAGAGGAAGCACCATCTTAGAAGAAAGGTGTGGTGACTGTAATAACTAAACACAGCAAAAATCCACCAGACCCAACTTCATATATTTTAATTTTAAACTATGATTATAAAATGTTTATGTCCACAATAGCTAAAATAATGGCAAAGTTATTGCCACAATGGATAGATCTGGATCAATGTGGTTTTGTAGAGAGGAGGTAAACATTTGACAACATTAAAAGAACAATGATAATCTAGAGGAAAGCAGAATGTAAGAAAATACCACTGTTGGTTGTTGGTCTTGATGCAGTGAAAGCATTTAACAGATTAGGCTGGGATTTTATGAGTAGGGCAATAGAAGCATTTGCATTCCCTGATGCAATAATAAGCTTAATTTGGGAGATATATGTGGGATTAGAGGCAAAAATTAAAGTGAGAGGATTCAACTTCTATCTTAACAGAGGAACAAGGCAAGGGTATCATCTTTCCCCCATTTCATTTGCTTTATATTTAGAAACATGGATATAATTGGTATGATAATCAAGAAAAGATTTTTTCCAGACAATATTTTGTACCTCATAAAACCAGAAACAGACATCTCAGTGATAAAACCAGAAACAGACAGTTTCAATTTTTTTGGGGATATAAAGTTAATGAAAATAAAACTAGAATCCAAGATACTTGCGGTAGAAGGTAAATCCACTCCAAATACTGCAGTTCCTTTTCTTTAATATAGCACAAACAAAAATAATAAAAAATACAGAATATATATTGAAGTAGAAGATAAAACAACTGTGAACACAAAGTGCTTTTCGTCTCATCTGGTGGTAAGACTTCTTCAGATAAAGGCATTCACTAACACCAGTGCATTTAAATACAGTCCATGGTGCAAGCATTTTGTTAGTCAGCCAATGAGTGAGGGCTATTCCCAACACACTGATGATACTATGATGGGCCACTCAATAAGTAATTACTTCCTTTAAGAGTTTCTTTCAAAACACCCTCTGGAATTATTAAAAGGCAAGTAAGTCTACACACTCTCTTGTCCAGTATTGTGACATAGTAAATCATGCTTGTAATATGTAAACATACAGTTATTAAAAATATTTAAATATTTGAGAACCTTTTAAAAATGTTGTTGTTAAAAATGTTTGAAAATATTTAAAAATATAAATCTACTTAAAATGCATATAACAGAATGGTGAAGTATAAAGAAGTAGTAAAATGTACTGATGCATAAAAATAATAATGCATAAAAATGTTCAGAACACTTTTCTGTCTTATGCAGCATGGCGTGCTGCAGATAAACACTGGAATATAAAATATATATAAATATTGGGATAACAATTATATATGGAAGTACAAACAACATTCCTATCTATACGTCATGGTATGGCACCTATCATTTGAATTGTGCATAACTAAATTGACTGCTGTTAAGAGTTCGGACGCGTTAACTTGCACTGAGACAACAGTTATATATTTGACATCGCTAGTTTGTCCTACAATTCATCATGTTAGTCATCTCTGGAGGTTTCTTAGCTTTAAAATACAATAAATAGAGTAAACCTCATTTAACCCAGGGTAAGCGCAAGCCATAGTTCTGAGTTGCCACAATATAACTCTAACCTTTCTAAATGTAAGGATTCTGGGCCCCCTCTTCCATCAGACTTCACACTATCACCTTAAATTTAAATGTGTGGTCTGTGTATTCCTGCTTGTGTCTGCTAAGGGCATTCTCTTGACTTCCTTTCTTTATATGGTACAGGTGTTCGTACACTCTTTCCCTGAACCTCCTGTCCATCTTCCCTATGTAGAATGCTGGACATTGTTGGCATAGCGCTACATAGATCACAGCTTTAGTCTGACAGTTAAATTTGTGTTTTATTTGATAATCTTTATCTCTAACGGTAAAGTCTCACCACCAGGTGGGACTAAAAGCACTTTGTGTTCACGGTTGTTTTGTCTCCTACTTCAATATATATTCTGCATTTTTTATTATTTTTGTTTGTGCTATATTAAAGAAAAGGAACTACAGACAGTACTTGCAGTGGACTTACCTTCTTCCACAAGTGTCTTGGATTGTTGTTTGGTCTCCTACTTTTCCTGGAAATTAAACTAGGCAATAGCTGTAAACTATGTACCCACACATGAATTGGTTGAGCAATACCCATATTTATAAGGACATGATAAAAGGAAGTACTTAGGAATATGGATTAAAAAGAATTATGTTATGGTAGCTAAGGATATGTAGGAAGAGATGAAACAAAAGATAATGCAATTACTAAGAAAGTGGCATTTCTTGTTTACGGATATGGATAGCAACATATATGCAGAGAAATAGTTTTTAGTCCCTTTAGTTTTATATACAGGTCAGGGATATTGCTATTAACCAGAGGGGAAGTTGTGTACGATAATTAATAAAGAGTTGAAGGAACTTATCTGGAAGGGGAAGAGGGTAAGGGTCATGTAGGATTAATTGATCCTTCCAGTAGAGCAAGGTGGTTTAGGAGTACCTGATTTGAATGTATATTTTAGAGTGCCACTGACTGTATTGAAAGCATTAATCATGTCTGGAAACAAAAACAAAAATTGTGTCAGCTTTATCCTAATGCATCTAATTAAATAAATTAGTTTTAGTCTTCATGTATTTAATGACATATATGCTGGAAATCTCGTTCACTTTTTACTAATGCTTACTCTTTCCTTACTGTCTGCGTAATGCTGTTTTATAGGCTTGTTTTGCTTCTTTGTTAACTTTATTCATTCATTTGGATTCAGTGCACCTTCCGAATGTCTTATTTTGTATACTGCATAATTCTTGCTATTTTGAAGCAATTCACTGCTGAGAAGGGCCTTGTGTTAGACCACTTACCCAGCTTACAAGCAAATTAATAAGAATATGCCACTGGGGGACTGTGACACACATGGATTGGATTTATTACATGCATACCTAGAAATCAGTGGCAGGTGTAGCACAGCCTTGGAAAAACTCACCTTTCTATATTATTTTGGGACAGATATTAAATGCCCTGTGAAAAATTAAACTTGCATACCATTACTTACAAAGATCTTACCACTTTGTGGCTTCAACATGCTGTATTACTCAAGATGTATGTATCTTCCATACATATGTGTGACAACATCAGGGGACGTAATTGCATTCTCAATCTGTATGCTCAGATTTGTAAACATAGCATAAGTATGCACACATAACTCAGAAACAATATCCTCACTGTAGCCATATTGTTCTGTGTGCAAACTAGATATGCAGTCATAGCCTACACTGTTTAGGACTTTCAAAATGGTTGAGGATTATTAGGTGCTTGCATAAGTGTACCACTCACCATTGCTTGCAAAGCAAATACTTCCTTATTCAACTTTAAACCCTGATAACTGGTGATGAATTGGACTGTTGTTTGTACTAAGTAAAAAGGAAAAGACAGCTAAGTAAATAACAGAATAACTTTTACTCACATACACTAGTAACAATAATTTTACATACATACAAGCCTGTGGTAACAATATTTTTACACACATAGATTCATAGACCGTTACTAGGCTACTGACCTGGGGGGCCTTTCTAAGCCTAGCCAAGTTTTCCTAAAAAAATAATGATGTCCTGTATCCAAACAGCACATTGAGGGCCAGGCATTTATAATCTACCTCTGTTATAAGGGAAGTAGGTGCCAGGCCAGATGTAAATGTCACATTCCCCATCCACTTGTCTAGTCTGTGCTTAAACAAGCTAATAGACAAACTCAGCTTCACATGGATGGGAAGCCTGTTCTATAGGATGTGCAGTCTCTGGGACACATATCTGTCTCTCCAGCATGTTCTGTTTAAGTTACAGACACAATTCATGTCCCTAGACCTTGTATTACTGGTACTTTTTGACTTATGAATATGTAGGAGATTCATAAGTTTGGGTTTTTTGGATGCCGTATAAGCCAGGCATAGATCACCCCTCAGCAACCTAAAGGAGACTGAGTAGAGGGAAAGGACTTTAAGGTGCTCTTCATAAGGCAAGTTTGTTATATCTTATATTCTTTTTGCAAGGAACCTTTGAGGTCGCTCTAGTTCTGCATATGCCTGGTCAGGTACATATCAAAGGGAGCATTGTACTCTATGATTGGTCTGATAAGAGCAGAGTACAATGGTATAATGACATATTTGGACCTAGATGCCATGCCCTTAGTTATAAGCTGTGCAACATAAAAGGAATTCCTTACCACTGTGGCCACATGGTGGTAAAAATTAAGGATACACTCTATGTGTTTACTCAGATTCCTGACCATTGGGTCGACTCTTAGGGATGAATTATCAACATGGTAATTAGCTGAGATTGTTGATTTCTGAAAGGGTACAAGTATGCATTTCTCAACATTTAGTTTAAGACCATGGCTTTGGCACCATTTGCTAGTCAGAGATAGACCTTCTTGAAGAATGTTAGTGTCTGCGGGAGAGTCGATAACAACTCCCAGCTTGAAATCATCTGCAAACTTAGTCAGTCATAAACCTTCAACATTTGCTTCAATTTCAGGGAAATAGGTGCCAAAGAGGAGCGGGCCCAGTACTGAACCCTGAGGGACTCCGTTAGTGACTGGCCTTTTGGTGGACGTGGCCTCACCTATTTTGACCTCCTGGATTCTATTAGTGATTCAGTTGTCTATCCAATGGGTGATAAAAGGGTTTATACCTAAATTAGTGAACTTGTCTATAATGTCTGAGTGGGGTATTGTATCCAAAGCCTTGGCCAAGTTGGGGCAAGCTGTGTGCACAGTCTTACCTTCATCCAATGCTTTGATGACCCTCTAAAAAAAAGTCCACCAGATTTAATAGGCACAACCTTCCTTAAACAATGCAGAACTGTGATGGGTCCACGCTTTGCAGGCTACCTATGTCTTCATTTATCTTGTCCATGATGATTCTTTCCATGGCCTTACATATGAGGCTGGTATGACTTAGGGGCCTGTACTTACCAGGATCTGTGGCTGGACCTCTTTTCTGCAAGTGAATGACTGTAACCATCTTCCATTCCTTGGGCACAAAACCTGACTGAAGGCTCCAGTTGAAAAATAATTCAAGTGGACCAGAGAGGTCATGTTTCATGCTATTTATTAAACATCCTGTGATGTTATTGGGGCCCATCAGTGCAGTGTTTTGGCCTTGGAAAGTGCATTAATGACCTGTTCTGTAGTAATGGTTGGGGAGGGACGTGTTATGTGACTTTTCCTTCAAGCTATCAGGGGGGGGGTGGGGGAGAAATTTGAGCCAAAACTGTCAGCCAAAATGTTGGCAATTGCCCCCGGTTCAGTGTGGGTGATGCTGTTTACAATAAGCTCTGTGCATTATTGTGCATTTCCTCTGAGGTTACAAACATAGCCGTAGAAAGCTGTGTGGTTGTCCCTTGCCTGAGAAGCTATTTTTCCTTCCAATTTAGCCTTTGAAATATTAATTAACCCTTTTAGCTGCCTGTTTCGATTGGTCAGGATGCTTTTAGTATGTATGGCTTTGTTCCTCCTACGCTTGACCAAGATTTTTTTTTCTTTTGTTGTATAACCATTTGATATTATGATTCCACCAGAGTAGCTTGTCTTTTGAGTTTGTCTTATTCTTAATATGAGTAGCACAGTTCTCTCTACACAGCTATCGATATGGCTATACAAAGATTTTGTAAATAGCTCAGCATATGCTATGGTATTTACTGGGTTTGTGAGTGCTTGGAATTTAGCCAAGGTGTTGCTTACTAGAGAGAAGTTAGCCTTGGAATAGTTCCTAAAGGCTTTTGGTTTCACTGTATCCCCAGATTTAATTTTCATATTTAATATTTATTTCAAGTAATACTGCCTTATGATCAGATCTGAACAGTGAAGATATTACATTGGGTGAGGAACATTGGCCCTCCATGTTCTTTGATACAATGTCAAGGATATTTGTACCCCTAGTAGGAGAATGGGGCAACTGTTCCAGGATGTTGGTATTAACAAAATTTAGGAATTGCTGGGCTAGTGCATTAGAAGTGGTGTAGGATTTCCAATGTATAGAGAGGTAGTTGAGATCCCCATGAATATTGTATCATTAACAAAGTTTAGGAATTGCTGGGCTAGTGCATTAGAAGTGGTGTAGGATTTCCAATCTATAGAGGGGTAGTCGACATCCCCATGAATATTGTATTATTAACAAAGTTTAGGAATTGCTGGGATAGTGCATTAGAAGTGGTGTAGGATTTCCAATCTATAGAGGGGTAGTTGAAATCCCCATGAATATTGTATTGGGTTGAATGGTGAGGGACTTTAGTACATTGAGATAGGCAGTATGGGTTTCCTGAGACATGGAGGGGGACCTATATGTTGCAAGGATATAGTATGACACCCTGGTTGTGATGAGTTGCACATGTATGAATTCCAGCGGGTCATACACTTTAACTAGTCTGGATGTGAGATTAGTCTTAATATAGACAGAAATTCCTCCCCTTTTAGTTCCCTCCTGTGCAGTAGCCGGTCTAAAGGAGTAAAACACATTATAATCTTGCATTGCTGGGGTACACTCAGTGACTTTAAACTATGCCTCCATTACTACACAGATGTCTACACTCTCCAGGGAGAGGAAGGCTTTCAGGGAGTGAAGTTTCTTGTTAAGACTTCTAGAATTGAGCAGTACCACCTTTAGATATTCCTTCATAGGTTCAGTTAAGTTGGTATATTTATTGGGTTTATATCAGAACAACGAAAAATCAAACTATCGACTGCTCACATGAGCGAACAATCAGGAACTCAAAATCGCTATTGTGGGGGGCTGTGCCCCCCACACCCCCCGCTAAATATATATTCCTACTCCTAGATTACACTACAGTGAGAAAAAGGACAAATATTCTGATCTTCACTGTACTGTGATCCCAAAAAATCAATATCGAATTCCTGATTTTTCGCTCATGTGAGCCCTCGACATTTTGCGTTTTCATCGTTCTAAAGTAGACTATATTTATCAGTTTGGCATTGACTAAAAAAAGGCACTATGGGGGTGGAAAATGTCTTTGGCAATATCCAAAAGCCTATAGGGGATAAGTGCAGACCATCCTTGGCAAAGCACTGTGGTCTGTCAACCATGCCCTCCCAGGCCGTTAAATATTGTACCCCCCTGGACTGACACCAGAAGCTAAGCCAATTGTTAAAATCAATAATTTTCTGTTGGTAACATGGCATCATCCTTGGAGAAGGTAGTATGCTGCTCAGTGCTAGACTAATACCTGCCTGAGACACATAATCAGCAAGCTCGATCATGTCTCGCTTCATATAGTCAAGGAAGGTACATCTCAGGTCATTAACATCCACATAAACTATGACAGTCACACTGGTACCTGTGTTTCAATGACCTGAGTGCCTGTGTGACTTGACAGATCTTAGCCTTGGAAAGGCAGCTAACTGTGACTTTCTCCTTACTCAGTTTGGTGAGGTGGACATCAGTGTACCTCACTATAGAGTCACCAATGACCAGGGAATGCTTTTCAGGGTTAAGCAGTGAAGGCACTGGATACAGTGTTACTATGTGTAGCTGTGGGTGGTGTTTTAATGGAGTGTTTACATGATGGCTGAGGAGCCTTTCTTTGATTGTACTGTGTAGGGCTTCTTAATGTTTTAGGAAAGTTACCTGTAAGTACCTCAGCATAAGAAGTTTTATTTGTAGAGTCTTTAGTGTGCAGTTGGCATGGTGCAAGTATCACTGACAACCTCTATACGATTAATTTTTGTTGTATGAGAGAATTTTGCCTCCAGCGTTAAAGTGTATTTACACCTCTTACATACACTATCTGTTTTATTAAGAATAAGTGGGTTGTCAGTGTGCATGAGGCACTTGTTACTATGCCTCAGAATACCCATCTCAACCAGACTTGCTACAGAAAGAGAGATAGTTGGGAAGTGCATATCCATGGCCACTGATCTTCCAGGAAGGAGTCAGGAAAACTTAAATACTGAACAAGTCAATAAGACAAGCAACTCTCATGTATGAACAAAGTAGATGTTCTAGTAGTTAAAAAATGTGTCTAGACATTAATGCCACAAGAGTGCAGACCACAGACCAGAATAAAGACACTAAGAATAACAGGCACAATAAGCCTTCACCAATAATTATGAGCTCAGAAGGGTGAGGCCTACCCTCTCCTCCCACAGGAATGTAGTCCACAAAACGTCCTAATGTAAAATAATTGGTTTGGAGCCCAAGTGCTTAAACCAGAACAAAGACATAATAAGCCTTCACCAGCAATTCCCAACTCAGAAGAGTAGAGGTTACCCCCTCCTCCCAATGGAGTGTAGACTACAAAACTTCTTAATGTAAAATAACTGGCCTGAAGCCCATGCACTTAAGCTAAGGCACTTTTAGAAAAATCTGTTGAAAACTGGTTCTCTAATAACTAGTTAATACTTAATCCAAAAAAGACTAAACTTCTGCTATTCCTTCCTAAATCCCTCACACACGTTAAACCCTCTTTCTTTTTTTCATCGCTTAACAGTACTACTATCATGGTAGAAATACATACTAAGCTTCTGGGAGCCATCATGGTTGACCAACACAAATTTGACCTTCATGTGCTCCTGTACATTAAAAAAAACAACAAGAACTAGACCTCCTTTACAGAAATAAAAATAAATTCCTAACTAATTAGTTGTGACTCTCCCTTACTCATGTTTACCTTCTATATAGTCTCTTCTACAGCTCAAAAATCCTTACCAATCTCAACTCCTTACTCTTAACTAAACTATAATCCACCTACAATAAAGTTGCCAGGTTTGCTTCCAATGAAACCTCTATATCTCACCACTGTTATTCAATTAAGACCTTAAAATGGTTAGAATACCCACACCAACTGCTTCTCTCTCAACTACGTCATCCATTCCATCCTCTACAAACCCTCCTTCTGCCCAAATATCTCCTCACTTGTCTCCCTGTACAGTCCTCCCAGGACCCTCAGAAGCTCTGACCAAAATCTACAAATTTACAAGCCAAAAAGATTAACTGGACAAAATCTCTACAGTTACTCTCCTTCCGTCTCCTGCAACAAACTTCCCCTATTGATTAAATTGACAGGAATTCAAAAATACTCATAAAGACTTCCTAATGAACACCTGGAATGGCCACTGTAAACATCCTCCTTGAGCCTTTTAACAATATCTCCATACAGCTTGGCTACCATCCCAGACTCTGCTAACAACCTCTTTTCAACATCATCATATTATAAACCCTCACTTCTCCTACTTTCATCCTTTCTCTCTAAACTTCATTACTCCTCACTATTTCTTTTCATCTTCCCTTCATGCTTAATATCACCCCTGACTGCAACATCTTAGTCCTCAAAGAATCACTTCTTGGTATTTAAATACTTAATGAACCAGGTAACTAAGAGTTTTCATTATGATCTGGACACTGACAGATCAAACAAATTTGCTTTTAATCTTACTCTCCTAGGTTTAATAAAATCTGTGTAGGCACAGTGTAGAGCCTACACAGAATGCTACCATGTCCATGTACACGGTTCCCCCTTGGCAGAGTGCTGTGCATATTAAACATGGCACATTGCCAAGGGAGAGCCGTGGGACATGTTTATTGAATCAGTGTAAGGATTGTGGTGCTAACGTGTCTGCAGATGAGTAACACACCCCCTGCACTGCCCAATAGGAGTATAGCAATGTAATTTAATTTTTTTTAAATAAAAAGCATGTGTGCATGGCTCATCATACAGTACAGCGCTGCTAAGCACCACTGAAATACCAGACATCTAAAAATAGAAACTGGATGTATTTAGTTATTTATTTAAAGGTCAAGTTTTAGTGTAGCTTTGCACAGCATGCCGCTGTGCTCAGCAGTGCTTAAAGGTAGCTCAGAGGTATATGTAACTGTATAACAGCATTCTACATATCCACATAGCCAAATGGGTAGACTTACGACATTATGTGCAGTATGTGCAGGGTTTGAATACCTGGAGGGGATATTAACCATTGATTTTCCAAATACAAATTATACTAATTATTTTTAAATCCTGATCTGCTGTGCTCAGCTAAGCCCTGCTAAAACTTGCTAAGCTTTGCTATGCACTGCTTAAATAAGATACGTTTTAGCACTGCCTGGCAATGTTTGGCACCATTGGAGTTTGATTAGCTGGTTTTCTCACTGCTAAGTACTGCTAACAATTTTCTGTTTAATCACTGCTCAGTTGAGCTAAGCTGGTTTGAGCAATAGTACCACACTTTTAAATATTGCCCAATGGCATGTAAGGTTAGGAAAACAGGCTATATTAAGCCCAAGAGGTGGGAATACAGCATAATCCGTTGGAGTTCTGACTCTGAAGAGTACAATGGCAGGCGTTTGAGAGGGTTTGCACTTTAATGAGGCATTCAGGAGTACAGGGACATGGTAGGACTCCTAGTAAAAAAACAAGATGTCTGGCTGATGCAGGGAGGTTACCAGGGCTCAGACTGCAAGGTGGAGGCCTGATAACAGCTGACAAAGGACCTCACCAGTGTAACTGGTAACCCCCACACAGACGATCAGTGTAGTCATCACCATGATGACTTGAAAAGACAGAGGGGGGGTCTCTTGGACACCTGGGCCCAAGAATTCCAGGCTGGGAATGTCCCGCATGTATGTAAGTACCATTACCTGTATTTCACCAATATCTAATATTGAATGTCTACCAAACTGGTATGCATAATGGTGCCCGTCTCTCCTAACAGCTGCAGAGGAGACGTCAAGGTGCATGCTGGGCACTTGGCCAGGTTGTGCCATGAGTGTGGTGAGTTCAGCTGTATTTTGATACCTATAGTCAAATAAGCAAGAAAAAGTAGAGCATTAACCATGATTAGGCATATACGGTAAAGATTGTGTTGTAATGAATGTGGACTTCACCTGTACTGCAAGCTGTGCAGACTGCCAACTGTAATGCCATAATCAGTTAAAACTAAAGCATTAACCATAATAAACTATTATATGCAATAAAATGTAGTAGTGCAATAACTGTGGAATTACAGCTGTGTTGCAATGCCGGCATAATTACAAATGTGCAATAAAATGAAATTATATCATTAATTGATTGAAGGTTTCTCTAATAAAGTCTGTTGTGCAATGACTGTGGCAGTAGAGCTGTTTTTCAAGAAATCAGTTATGACAACTGTTAACTATTGTGCAATAAAAAGACAAAATCATATCTGTACCTGCATGAAGGCATGTCTAATAAAGTCTGTTGTACAATAGGGCTGTTTTGCAAGAAATCAATTATTACAAGTGTTCTGCAATAAAATCACAAAATAGTATCAGTACCTGCATGAAGGTATGTCTAATAAAGTTTGTTGTGCAATAGGGCTGTTTTGCAAGAAATCAATTATTACAAGTGTTCTACAATAAAATCACAAAAAATATCAGTACCTGCATGAAGGCATGTCTAATAAAGTCAGTTATGCAATAAGTATATGTTCAGAGTTGTTTTGTAAGAAATTACTTATGACAACTGACCTGAAACAACACATGGAGCAATAGCAATAACACCAAGATAAATGTGTAAAGCAGGATTGTCTTGTTTTCACCATTGAATGTCAGCTACAAGCATTCAGGCTGTGAGGTACAGTGTTGCAGTCAGGCATAACAGTGTACTAGTTGTACACTGCAAATAATCTATAATCGGATATTGGTTGTTGACTTTACAGATATTTCAACACACTAACAATGTAATATGTACAACTGAATTCTACGTAGTCATATATACATTACCTAGTATCTCTGTCATGGTTGAATGTCATGCATGTGTGTTCAACTGTCACTGCAGTGAAGTATAAAACTGTACCTGTATTAGCAGATCATATTCTGGTGCCAGGTGAGCTCGAGGCAAATATCAGTCAGTCAGTCAGTAATCACCACTGACTCAGTAGCTCAGTTTGCTAAATGCTGTGTATGAAGTGCATATTTGCCATATACAGAGCAGGGTTTGAATCCAGTGCTATGTAGATTTATGTATTATAGTATCAGTCATGTAATATTTACAGATATTCTGTCCACAGGAACTGCAGATAAATGGGTGAGGTAGCCCATATTGTGAGTACATTATTGTGTGTTTACATGTCATAGACTGTTAAAATAATTACCAGGAATGTGAAAATACAGCATAAAAAAACAGGACATAAGTGTAATAATAATAAAATAAAATAAAATAAATAAAATATGTAAGGTCTAGTATGGCTGCATGCCTGGAGTGTGTGTTAAAGGTAGCTGCAGTCAATTAATACATTTGAAGCAGACGTGTCACTGCTATTGGGTTCTATTCCCATGCCTGCTAAGGAAGTCATGGTAGTTGTTAACTGTCTGTACTGTACACATGCATGTCTCTCAAGTGCCATGCTGTCATGGAATGTAATTACCATTGCATAATCCATTTGTCACAGATGTATCATTGATATGATTATGTAAATAGCAAAGTAAGTTTCTATGTAGTTGTGAACCTGCAGTTGTTACTGCTAGCCCCATACTGTCCCATGATGATAGCTTGAGAGGTATGTATGTGCTACAGTAGCGTTAGGGCACATTTACACATAAAGAAAGTATAGACCTGTAGAGTAGATAGAAGTACTGTTGTTAACTATATAACCTAGAATGGTATTAATGGACTGCATTTCTCTCTCTCCCCACCCCTTATCTTCAAATATTTATTATTGTTATTCATTGGTTATGGGTGAAACCACCTCAAGGGATGGGGCCTGTCCTCCCCAGAAGGGGTGGCAGAGGTACAGTAGTTACCCAGGATTGACTCCTGGCCAGGGTGCACAGGATTCTTCATAAGAGTTATGAACAATGCCTGTGCTGGCTCGAGGGCAGACTCAAAAACCTGGTGGGGCCTATTAGCCCTGGGACTCAGCCTCCAGCACAGCCACGTTTGGGGCAGTGAAGGAGCAGTGTGGGCTGCCCATGGGTGGGGACCTCAGTCATGCTGCTGCTATCTGGAGGCACATGCTCCTTGGATTCCACAACACCCTTCCCATCCAAGGTGTTTGCCCCTCCTCATGTGTCACACACTGCCCCTGTCCGCTGTCTTGTCTGTCTGCAATTGCATCATCTCCCACTCAACCTACCTCTCCACATGTACCTATATCGGTATTCCAACATTCCACTCTGTCCTCATTAAAAAAAAAATAAATAAAAAAATAAAAGAATGGGCACCTGTCCCACAAAAAAATATTGACCCATACATTGCTCTCCATTTCGCATACATGTCCACTGGACACAGCTAATTCTGACCAATTGGCCTGACAATACATTTATGTTGTCCTCATCCCTCTCTCTTGGGTTTGAGAGTTGAAATTCATTCTCCAAATCTGTCAAAATGCAAAGCTGTTGCTGTACAACAAATGGAAAGCTATGGTCCTTCCCTGCACCCATACTGCACATCCCTACCTACCTTTCACTATTTTTCCCCTGCTTGCCCCCATTTCACCACTGTCCTATCACCCCCTTTTTCTTTTCTTTTTAAATTTTTAGCACTGGTTTTCAGAGTGCCATGTTGCAGCTTGCCATGCCACACTGTGCAAACCTGCTTAAATGAGCTTTAAATTGCCTTAATAATCCTATTCGTTTCTCACAGTGTTAGGCACATGTATAAAATAATCTCTCCTGCTATGATTCAAACCCAGGTCCCTTTCAACTACAGCCTACTACACTAGCCCACTAGGCCACACAGATCTTAATTAAAGCAGGTGTTTTCAGGAAAACATACTGATTGCCACTGACAGACTGCAGTTGAACCTAATGGGAGAATTGGGGGTGCACTTAGGACTCTGATGAAAAAATACACCAGCAGACAGCCAGATAAATAATAACGGCAGTACATAAGGCCTGAGATAACACGTACGTGTTCACTTTTATCTGCAACATCTTTAAAAACACCTGCTAAGTCATCAGTGGCACAGTACATATGTTCAACTGGGACCCTGCTGCAGAACAACTGCCTGTGAAAGCCATGCACATACCAATGGATGCAGACAACATGTGCCACAGCTGCATGTATGCACATATATCTGGCAAATACACATGTTGCAGCACTAACTCAGTAGCTCAGTCTGTTAAATCCTTTGCATACAGAGCATTTTGCCACACATAGTCCTGGGTTCAAATCCAGTGTATTGCACTTTAATTACATTTTTTGAACACAGCATGTAATGACTTACTCATGCAATTTTAATCCCCCATAAGCTATTGCTACTGAATTGTCAGCTACCCAGTTTTGCAAGTCACATGCCTGCAGGTAGGGACACACTGAGCACATTTGGATAGCCTAACTATGTTCCACATACTACTCTGATATTGGCACTGTTGCATAACAGATGTACCTTAAGCACATGCCTTGATTGCACTATAATGGGTACCCTTAATCTGACTTGCCTGTGATGACAGGGCTGCCACAGCTGCCACAGTTACACATACAGCTTCACACACCCCCACCATTTGTATCCTAGGCGGCAGCAGCAGCTGCAGCCCGGAGCATACATGACTGCATGTTAGGGTAGTTGCTACACACCAACCATACCTCCCAATCCCCTATAACAAGGGATCCATGCAAAACCATACATAAGGGGGGAGGCCCAGAGATAGGTACATGTTTCACATTTTGCCCCTACAAACATAGTAAGTGGATAGAATAGCAGCTATGACATTACCATGCATATTCTGATGGTTATGAAGTGTGACACTCACGTCTCTCTCCCCCTTCTGACCTCAACCCACAATGTTTGCCAGTGACCTGCCAGATGACCACACTGTTATGGGACACTGAGCAAACATATGAGGCGAAACTGTGGACATACTTCATACATCTCTGCAATGGACAGTATTAGTATTTAACCTCTGTGATGTTGTAATCTTCAAACCCCATCTCAAAAACTAAGAAAGAGGCCAAGGCCTACATGAAAGCCTTATATATTACACTGTGGTGCCACAGCATTGGCTAATGATAGTGCAATTCAGCTGTGTTGGATGCAATTAGTAAGTCTGAGCCACAGAGTGGTGCATAGGCAATTACCTGTGAATGAGCATTACCTACAAAAGACAAGCAACTGCTTATGGGGGACAGGTCTGTGTGTGTGGTTTTACTGACACAGACATCATAAGTGCAAAGCATTTGCAGAGGAACCATTCAATAAAAGGAATGCATCACTCTGCCAGGCATGTACTAAATTTCCCCATAAAAAGGGATGCAGATGGGAGGATGGTGGTATGGGGTATAGGGATTTAAACAGTAGGCTTGCATTACAGCTATGATATTAACATGTCAGTGATACTCTGTTGTCCAGCACCAACAGGCATGCCTCTCAATTGTCCCTGCTTTGACTCACATCTCTGCTCTGTCCCTGTCCATCCCTCCTACAACGGTTGGCTGTTATAGTAAAGATAGTGGAGTATACCTAAGACATGGTGACACCAAGTAAGGGTCTACACTCCTGTAACATCAACCTGTGGACTGTAATTCACCTCTTCTCAGTCTGATGTCACAGATAAATAGTACTAACATTGTAAAAGTGGCCCTGATGTACTCTGGCTATTTCCCTGTTTCGTGAACATTCATCCCTGTCTGGTTGAAAGCTATGCCTAACATACCTTTCAACCTCCTACAGTAAGAAATCAGGACAAAGACATATTTAATGGGGGGACAAAGGCGCAAACCCAGTGACAGACTATACATATTGGCCATACAAAGTAAGAATGTGATTAGAGTAACAGATTTTACTGTAGCATAAGTATTGTCTGTGGGGTTTGATGGGTGACAGATTCTGTGTCAGTTTTCTGACAGCAACCATCAATCAGTGGACAACCATTAGTCAGACATACACATATTTGTGCAAGACAGACTACAGCTATGTGGCAAACATGGTGACATTCTTCTAACATCTGCATAGTTGAAATATATGATGCCAACAGGGAACATATACAACTATAGGTTTGTTTTGCTGTCTGTCATTGTGGCACACTGGTGTGGCTGGACTCTCCCCATATAGTTGTTGGAATAGAACACTGTTATTTCTCCAACAGTGGCCATGTCACATATTAGTGGGGATTTGCCAGTAGGGGACATACTACAGTACACGACATTGATGGCTGTAGAGATATACAGCAGAATCTGTCCCAGCACACAGGCACATTACCCAGTATTGTTACTATCTTGGTGTTAGCCACACATGTAGTGTGTTACCAAACTGTGGGCTATGACATGTGAGGAAGCAGTGGATAGTGCATGCCATTATGGGTGTGTAGGGTGTATACATAGTAGACATCCATGTATCTGGACTTGTAATGTGTTTCCCTCTTGTTGTCTTGCAGGAACAGTGTATCAACAGAGACATCTTCCCTTTACATCAGCAGAAAATTATGCTATACCAGATGCCCTCAGTCTCAACCATCACATCCTGCTATCAAGGGGTCACCAGAATCATGAACAGTGGTCAGCATTGTGGGCTGATCTTGTGACTGCTGTTAATGATATTGGCCAACAGGACAGGACCTACGAGCAGGTTCGACACTGGGCCATAGACATGGTCAATGCCACACATCAAATGGCAGCTGCTATTGCCAGAGATTGTGCTGCCACTGGTGGAGGGCCTGCAACAGAACAACCACTCTCAGCCACAGAGGAATTACTGGCAAACCTAGGATCAACCCACAGCTCCCAGCCAACCATCATGCCATACAGCCTGGAGTTGGGTGCCACAGTGTCCACATCAGAGGACCATCCAGGTAAGCCAACTCTGTTCACCAGTATAATACATTTGCAGTCAATGTGGCAGGATCTACAGACCAGTACATGGGTGTCAGGTCTATCTGCATTGGAGGGGGGTTGGCTTTTCATCAGAATTGTGCACACATACTCAGAATATCAGCAATATAACCAGTATCACATTAGCTACTGTACATGTGGCTATATACACATATTAACTTGTAACACTGCAACATTTGGTGTTGCTGACAATACATCTCCCTCACCTTTTGACAGATACGTCAGGTGTGGCCAGCGTTCATGGTCCTGTACCTGGTAAGTGTCATACTGTTGTTTTGCCTGATCAGATATACTCTATGAATATTAAGGACTGCCATTTTGCCTTTTTTAAAAGTGTTCTGCTTAATGAGAGTAGAATAATTGTATGTTCCATTTCGGAGCAGTTAAATACAGTGCATAGCCTAGGAAATGACAGGTATGTATTGGTGCAGACATTAACATGTTTGCACATATAGTTCTGAGGAACTACACAGCCTGCTATACATGAGGCAGTTACTCCAAGATGCCCATTCAAGCACAATAGGGAGTAGGTACATACCTGAGGCAGTGGTACTACAACTGGCATAGCATTCTCAAGATAGGTGTACTGGCTTTTATGTGTAGTTTTGTCACATACACTGTTATATTGCATACCTCATATGTGTATTGAACTGGCAACATTACCTGGATGTAGGTGACGTGCATGGTATACAGGGCCTGGGTTGTCTGTGTATGTTGTTGTGGGTGGGTTTGTGTTGTGCATGGAATCAGAGATGAGAAGATGTGGGACATGTAATATAGTTGTGGAGCCTCATCTGTATGAGTTTGTGTGGATTACCATACACAATAGTGCAGGTGGTAATGTACTGCTTTGGTCTTGCTTCTCACAGGTGAACTGGCGGGTTAGAGTCTATCCCCCTCACAACTTGATGTCAATGTCTCATTGGACTTTGATGATGATGGTAGCCATAGTGAGGCACATGTGGGGTTGTCAGTGGCTGAATCTGTCCCAGAGGTTGACATCCCTTTGCCCCCATTCTTCCCAAACACAGTCAGTAGGCCCACCACATACTAAGTCACCAGAGGCCACAGATACTGGGCAGTCAGAGGGTGGTGACATAATACAGAACAGAGTGAGAACTATGGCATCAGTGAGTGTAGACACTGGCCATAGCCAGACAAATGGTGAGGTCCCACACAGGTAGATTGACAGGGGTGCTTGAAGGAGGACTGCTGCCCATCCACTTCCAGTTGCTGGTGTCATATTGCCGGTCACTCGCCACATGTTTCGGGCTGTCATGGAGGCAGAGGCATGAGCTGAATGCAACCCCAGATGGATGCTTAGGGTTATGGATGCAGCACAGTCTGATATCTGTGACTGCCTCCACCACATTGGTGACGCCATGGAACATTTCACTGATGTAGTGGACAGACATGGGCTCAGACAGTGTCTGTCTTTGAGCACATGTTGCCTGTGCTGGAACATGTGGTTGGGGTTGGGCATTGGACATGTGGATGTAGGCCAGCAACATCATCTGCTGGTAGTCCATATGGCCATGCACACTCACATTCCCATAGTGGCAGCACCTCTAGCGCTACAGATGGAGGTGTGTTTGTCACACCACAATGTGGCAGGCCATGGGCATGTGGTCCTGGGTAGTCCCATGAGGGACACAGGCCTAGCAGACAGCAATCACCTTCAGGTACTAGCACCGCATCTGACCTTGGGCATGGTGCTGCCCATGCTGCTCATGGAGGAGCCAGTTCCCATGTTCATGACTGGAGACAGTAAACTGTCGACTCTACCATGTATTGTCCACAGCTGTCCACCATACGTATGTGGAAAGCTAGCACTGAGCTTGACTGTGTGCACACACACACTCCAACACCACTGCACTGTCACATGCAGGTCACCTACAGACACACACAGCACCTCTCTATGGCCCATGTCACCAGCATCCACTCCTGACTCACACACATGCTGTCAACTGTTTGGCACAGCCTAGGCCCCTGGCACCTGCACACCACACCCTGTGCATGTGATGATACCTGTGTCACATCCCTGCCATCCATGCCATTGATGCAGGGACATGCATATATGTGTTTGATGCACAGGTGACTGTATAACTTTACATGTGTTTGTGTAGTGCAGTAGTGTTATGCCATGGCAGTTGTGGGCCATGACAACTACTGTATGCTGGCATGTGTCAGGAGTACAAAATAAACATTGTGTATCTTGTTTCCTGATGGTACACTGGCAGTAGAATTACAGAATGACAGTTGTGTCACAGAGCTGTGTATGTTTTTGTCCCAGGAGTTTGAGCGGTGCAACTATGGACACATGACAGAAATACAGTGGCACAGGATGGCAAGGCAGCACAGCAGAGATATGATGTCAACAAGGTATGCCAGTATATGTGCATGGCTCCCTAGGTGCATATGTGTAGAGTTTTGTGTCAGGGACAATGGGTACAGTCAGCATTATCATGCTGTCATACCCTGTGACACACTCTACTACCCTTGATGCATGTCACCTGGGTAGTCTGCATGTACAACTGTAGATGGTGGTGGACATCAATTACGCTTATGCAGAGGAGGGAAATTTAGGGCCAGCACCTAGTTACAAGGCCATAAAATGCATAACCAATGCACAGGGGTAGGCCACATGGGCATGTCTCTAGTGCTGTCAGGGGGCATATTTACACACACACACACACACACACACACACACACACACACACACACACACACACACACACACACACACACACACACACACGTTGGATGCTGTGAGTGTAGAACCCCTACATATCTAGCATTACATACTATGGCTTGTAGTAGTTACCAGATGGCCTATGATTTTTATCTGATAATACACTATTAGTCAGTGCTCTTAATGTGGATGACATCAGTAGGCCTTGTAACGGAGGCCAGTGTTGAGGTCAGCAGCTAGTCAGTGGGCATATAATGCATAACCATTGTACAGAGGTAGCCAATAGGGGTTTGTCTGATACACTGCATGTGGATATATTTACATACACATACACACACCCACACGCACGTTGGATGCTGTGAGAGTAGAACCATTAGCTATCTAGTATTACACACTATAGCTTGCGGTACTTATTGCATGTGCCACACTGTTTATCTGGTAGTACACTGCCAGCCAGTGCTCTTAAGGGTGATGACATCAGCAGGCCTTGTAGAGGAAGTAATTTAAAGGCCAGCAGCCAGTCATAGGACCATAAAATGCATACCATTGCACGGAGACAGGGCACACACTCACACACACACACACACACACACACACACACACACACACACACACACACACACACACACAGTTGAATGATGTGAGATTAGAACTCCTACCTATGTAGCATTATACACTATAGCTCACAGTACTTATCGCATGCACCACAGGTTATTTCTGTTGCATATGTTGCTGCAGGCACAGTACTTGTGTTATGCTTGTTTTAGACAGCATGTGTAGCCTGCAGATTGATACTGCTTGGTACTGTTATTGCATCTAGTGTCCTAGGGTTGGGAAACCTGGTAATATCCCTGCCATGTGTGTACACTTACCAGTCTGGCCATATTTGGCTGTTTGCAGTTTGATAGGCAGACATGTGGCCAGGAAAATATGGCCTGTCCAAGGACTGCATTGCACCCATTGTATATTACACGACCTGCGTACCTATGTCTGTCTGCAGGGTGACAGCCTGCAGACTCACGGGTCTGTGGGTGAGTGGATTATGTACTGTTGCGGCCTTGGTCTGGTGCCACTGGACAGCTGTTGTGATGTGTATGTGCAGATCACCCCAGCATTCAGGGGTATGTAGGAACATTCGTACATCCCTGCCAATATCTATATCTATGGTATATAACAGGGTTACCTCCTTAAATGTAGTTGTGTGTGTCAGTCATGTAAATGTGTTCTGTAGAAGTTTGTGGGGAGTCTATGTATCACTGTATTTTATATATATATATATATATATATATATATATATATATACACACACACACACACACACACACACACACACACACACACACACACACACACACACACACACACACACATATATATACATATATATATATATATATATATATATATACATATATATATCTATCTATATATATATATATATATATATATGTATGCCACATACTGATAGAAACAGTAATCAAGCATGAGGTGGATAGGAATAGACAGATATGTAGATAGCTGTATGTATGTACAGACATATTTCCACATAACAAGTCTTTGGGCAGTAGAGACAACAGACTTGGGCTAAAGTTAGCTAAGTGTAGGAGCATGCCCATTGTGATTGTCAGTACTTACAAGGTGACTCTAGGCCACAGCTCCCTGTACTCCAGTCCAGGATTATTGTGTGCTGCAGGCCATTGGCTGCTGCACCTGTTACCACAGTACTGCAGTTGCCTGATATTGTCCAAGGCATTCCCCAGCTGTTTGCTGTACTTAAAATGTGATTCAAATTTAAGAACTGTAGAGAGCTTCACAGACTGTCCAGACTCTTGCTGCATATTTTGGTCCATTTCACATAACATTGTTGTTTTCTGGCAAATTCATAGCAAATCAGTCAAGACTGAAGTCAAGTAATACTGACAGATATTTGAGTTTCAGACTTCATGCACAGCAGGTGAGTCATGCGAATGCAGGACCTGTTATTCTACCCACATTCTATGCTTGTAGGACTAAGTATGTAAAACATGTCCCAAGTTGTGGTCCTTGGTCCATCTTTCATTCACTGTATTTCAACAGATTTCATGCTGTTAGAGGTGGAGAGGTATAATGTGAGTGGTGAACATAGTGAAACACTACACTTAGGGTGACAGTCTGTATACCTCTCCCTTTACTTGTTTTTGCAGAATTTCCAGCATTTCACATCATATCTCTGCTGTGTTCATAGGTTCATAGGCTCATAGGTTCATACTAGGCTATCTGCCCGAGGGCATTTACAAGCCTAGCCCATAGTTTTGTGGCTTACGCCACCCCTTTAGTATGGGGAACTATACCCATTATTTTGCTGTGCCTCTGTCGAGCAGTGACACTGAGGTAATCCCTGGGGTATATCTGCGATCTTCCATCCATTGGTCAAGATTTCTCTTGAACAAGGCCAGCGAGGTGCTCTGCCTCACATATACCGGGATTTTATTCCACAGCATAGGGAGTCTTTGGGTGATGAATCTATCCCTCCAGCACATCCTATTAATAGCCGTGTCGAGGTTTAAGTATCCCGCCCTTGTGGCTCTGATGGATCTAGATTTTTTGAGGTGAAGCATATTCATCAAATCTGGGTTTGACATGGCCTTGTATGTTAGGCAAAGGTCACCTCTGAGCAGCGTGCGACTGAATAGAGCTGGAGTTCTTTCAGTCGGGCAGCATAGGACAGATGTTTGAGACCCTTTATCCTTTTGGTGAGGAACTTTTGTGGCCTCTCCAGCTGCTGCAAGTGTCGGGTCAGATACATTCCGAATGGGGCATTGTACTCAATCATTGGTCTGATGAGTGATGAGTATAGGGAGACTATGACCTCCCTTGATCTAGATGAGAATCCCTTCATGATAAGGTGGGCAATGTAGAAGGTCTTCCTAACTACTTTAGCTACATGGGTGTCGAATGACAGACTACTATCAACCTGGGTCCCTAGGTCCCTGATAACTTCTTCTGTGCTCAGTGGATTGCCACCTATTTGGTAGCTAGGGGTAACCTTGTTTTTCCCGAAGGGTATGACTATGCATTTTTTGGCATTTAACTTTACATATGTGGTTTCTCAGTGCTATACTGTACATTGGTCACTGACTTGTTGCACCTATCGACACATTTAACTGATGGCCTTTACATCCTGCAGCTAATGTGACCTGTTGCAACCTGCTTATAAACTAGCCACCTGTTAGGTTACTCAGAGTGTGTATAATGTCTGTCAGTAGGTATGGCCCTTTGTGCCCCCAGACACTCTGTCTATGTCTAGCTTTCTTCCAGTACCAGATTGAGGGGTTCTGATAGTCTGTGGGATTACCACCATATGTGTACCTCACATGCAAAAGATGCTGAATGCTGCCAGATTTGAACCATCAACACAATCACACATGCAACTGTCCCTGGCACACTGAGCCACACCAGCCACCAGACAGATAGGTTTTCTTCCTCACACTATCAACAAGATAGGGGAATTTTCCGGTCTGCTGGTATATCATTGCAGACTTACTGTTGCAGCATTTGTTTGGCAGCACTGATGTGTTTAGGGTGGGGGATGCCAAGCCTATGCTCTGCTGGCATAGACAGTCGTGTGACTGTCCTGTGACTCCCCACTGTTGGCATCTCCCTGGACTATTGTCATGGAGTTTTCAGCCATGAGGCCTAGTGGCTAATATGGGGCACTTACTAGTAAACAGAGTACCTGTTGTGTCAAGTTTCTGTTAGATCTATACAAGTATCCCAATATCCCAGTATAGATCTCTGCAAATAGCCCAGTAGCACACTACATATAGCCTATTATATTCCCTTGCATACATGCGGCAGGTCCATACATATGCTACCATATTATAGTATCCCTTACAAGTGGTGTACAGGACAGTGACTTACCTTGCGAATGCAGCAGTTGACAGACCTGTAGTTTGGGGCTGCTTCTGTTTGATGCAGGCAGTCCACAGCCAATACATGGTGAGGTACAGGTTGTGTGGCCTGGCTGGCATAATTTTTACTGATATGTATGCGAGTCATAGTATGGTGTCAGTCCCTAGAGCCCTAGGTTGTCAATGCATGCGCTATGCCTTGTCTCTTGGCCAATGGCTGGGCATATTGGCCAAGCCTACATCTGCCTACAGGGGCAGTCTCAGGGGGTTCCTCTTCCAAGTCCACCTGTGGGTGCAGCTGTGGTGATCTAGGCACTGGTGGGGGGCTGTGTATCCTTTACCTTTGCTGATCCTGCTGCAGCTGCTTCCACAGGATCAAATTGTGTAGCATGGCACATACTGTAAACATCTGTGCACATGTGGCTGAAGAGTACTGCAAGGCTCCACCAGATATATTGAAGCACCGGAACTGTGACTTCAGCAACCCAAACACACCCTCTATGATAAAATAACCACTATCCAAAAGGAGAGGAGAGACAACTAAAAGGTTTTTATTAAATTCTTATTTTGGAAAGTAGAGCTGTTTTCACTGGTCTTTTGTGTGGTTTCAGAACACCCTCTATGATGTTCCTGGTTTGTGTGTGCATCATTATGGTGTTCTTCGGTGGGTGGGTGTGCATTTCTGATGGGTATCCAGTGGGTAGCCAGTATCCCCAAGAAAATGGCCATGTGAGATGTCTCCCCTAGCAAACATCTTGTACAGCTGTGATGCGTGCCAGATATGGGAGTCGTGATAACTGCCAGGGCTGCCAGCACACACATTCATGATAATGCCCTGGGCACTGCACATGACCTGGCAGTTGCTGGAGTGATATCCCTTGTGGTTGACGTAGATTCTCTTCACCGTGTGGTGCCTTGATGTGTACATGAGTGCTATCTATGGCACTCAATACTTCAGGGTAGTGTGCTACATGGTAGAAGAGTTGCATACTGCTGGCGCTCTCCTCATTGGTGTGGGGAAGATAAATGTGCTCACTTGCATTGATAGCATGGCATCCATGAACTAGTGGAGTAGTCTTGAAGCAGATGCCTGTGAGACTCCACCTTTGTTTCCACTGGGATGGGTTTCCCTCTCTTGGCTCTGGGTTGGCATTGAGGGTGACAGAGCTCAATGAGTTGTTGTTGTATGTCCCTGTCCACCCTGTAGCACTCTACAATCTGCAGCACATGTAGCTCCTGGTAGGTTACCCTGGGCCTGAACACTCATCTCCTTCTCAGTCTAGGCCTAAGGTTAGCATCAGAAGCAGATGCATTGACCTTAGCATCTAGCACATACATATGTAGCAGACCTGCAGCAGTGCCTATCATTCTCTAGGTTAAAATTCCCAAATATGTACTCCAATGGTGCAGAGTATGGGAAAAAAGCAGATTTTAGGGTGTATGCATACTTTATAGTGCTCTGCTGTAGGTGTACACTGTGAGATTGGCTAGCTATGATGCATTCCACCTGCCAAGTATGTCATTAAGGGGTTTAATGGCCATAGTTTAAGTGTAACAGCGCTCATCAGAAATTAATGCGTCATTGGCTCTCTCAGACAATTTTTTTGACAGGTTTCCCTTTGCTGAGCACTGTGATGCACCACGCAAACCCACATCACAGAGGTAAACAAGTCTTAGCAGTGAGCAGACACACAACCATGGAAGGCATGCAAACACACTCAAACATGCTCAAACCCGCTGAAACATGTGCACCTAAGGTAAACAAAGCTGAGCGTATACCAGATACATACCCTTGCTGAGCAGAGTAGCGCAGCGTGCAAACAGGGACTGCTGAGCTCCAATGTGCTTAAAGGTTTGTGGACACACCCCCTTTTGATGTCTGCTACCTCTTCTGTGGACACCAACATGGTTTTGTGCCTTCACTGATGGGATCTGCGGACCCAGATATCAATTTCTGCTATTCAGTAACCCAAGCTCATTTGCATGCAGATCAGTACAGAGTACCTGGTAACTACACAAATTTAGGCCCTGCCTCGTTAGCGACCACAGCAATCCTACATTGTACATATCCCATACAGGGTCCTGTAATGCATTACTGTTACATACTCACAAATTTTGTTTTTTACAATATATATATATTTTTTTCATAATGGCATGTTTGCACACTGCAGCACGCAGCATAAACATACCCATGGTACTAGAACAAAAAAAAAAATATTATTTTCCATTATTTTCCATACTGTTTTGGAAATACAGTGCTTACATTTACACATATCTGTGTCCTCGATATTATTTTTGCCACTGTAACTCCACTTTTACAGCCCTTAGTGTCATTTTAACTTCCTGTACATGCACTTTTTCTGTGTACATTATGGACACCAACACGGAGTCTGCACAACTGTCTATCTACTTGCTGGATTGCTCTACCTGCCTCATTTGCTTGGATTTCAACAGCTTATGAGGTGATTTGCATGCCATGGACACTTCTGTGTTTGCATGCTCATGCACGTCCCTCAGCTCCCTTTACTGGATTGCACATCTGCTTACTTTCATGTAAGCAGTGCACCACTATGCCTACATGGAAAATAACTCCATGTAGGCTTTATTAAATTCCCCCTATTATCTTTATGGTATTTAAAATACTACTACTAAACCAGGTGACAAAGTGATTTTTTATACTCTGGACAGTGCCTGTGCAAACATATTTGCTTCTAAATTAACTATCTGTTCTTTTGTTATACATATGAATGTATTGTGTAAATAGTTTTGACAAACTGCATTTGATACAATCTGTATATTCAATTGTACAAACCGATTATCTGTTTAACCTTGTGATGTAACTCTGTGTTTGTGTCTTTTTTTATTATTGATGGGCTTTGTATTTACTATATTGGTTAGTGCATTCATTTACTGTATAAGATTGTGGACCTTTTCTCCTCTGGCCTCTGCTGAAAAAGGGCACTTGCTCAGTCAGACTATCTTGGTCAACAGATGTCAAATAAATAAAATAAATAACAGACACAATGTTTCTTCAAGTATTTTAACATACCCAACGTAACATCCACTGTACATATAATGCAAAAATGTGTTATACAATCAATTTATTAGCACTCTATGCTTAAATAGAGGCTTTAAAGACACTGCTTCATTAAGATAAAGATGACTAACAACTTTAATTTAGTAATCCAACAGCATTCTTTATTATATTGTGTAATATTAACATCACCTTTTCTTTTCTTGAAAACATCACACTAAAATAACTCAAATTTAAAAGTATATTGATAATTTCGTTCAGTTATACTTTCATATAATGTGAGATGTATCCAGGGTATAGTCATGAATTCATATTTTCAACTTCCTATTGAATTTCCCAAAATAATATGCTGAGCATGCTTGACATAGTGCAAAATAAATGATAACATAAATATTACAGCCCTCAAATTCATTGAAATAATGCATATAATTAGTTTGAGGCTGTCAAAAACACAGACCTTAGATCTTTCAATATGAATTTTTGGGTTATGTGTGAACAGGTTTGCAGGTTAAGAAAAGATGCTACATCATACATAGGTGGATTTGCCATGGTGTAAGGGAGGAATGCAGAAAAATGAACACAAAACTGTGAACCTTTTTTTTTTCCATTTTTCTTTGATTTTGCTTCTTGCATCTTATTTTTGAATTTGTGAGTGCCTAATCACATGCTATCTGGGTTGTGCACATGATGAATAATCTTCCTTAAACTCCAATCAGTTGAAGGTAAAACAGCGCACAACTAAACTTTGAATGAGCAGATTATCCACATCTGGAAACAGAACTGCAACAACAGACTCAAACAAGATAGGGCATGAAAATATGCCACAACATACCCTAATTAATAAGCAAATAGAATTAAATGGTGAGGATGATGGTGAAATGTCTATACAGTACCAGGATTAGACATGTTCCAAGAGCTCTCAAGTCCCTTCGCCAGATGCACACACATGACATGGCTGTTGTGTGTATGACAGTGAGTGACCTGAGGCATTTTGTTGTATCATATTAAGACAGATGTGGTGTAGCTGTCTGAACATGTGATGGAAACTAATATGACATCTGATATGGCATCCTAGTATCACCAAAATGACATCATGATACAAACAAAAGATAACTGACTTCCACAATTGGATTAGTTGTTGGTGTCATTCTAAGGGGTAAAATACGAATCAATATTGGAGGAAATGATTGACAGTCCTATCTGTTTCACCAGGAATGGCTTGTACCACTCTCCTCAGAGTGTTTCATATTTGACTAAAACTTTCTTCACTCTCATGGTGTCTTTTTTAAGGAATGCCAATGTCCTCCACCTATACTGTTTTTTTAAGGAAGGTCATGTCCTTCATCTATCAAAAGTCTGTATGAAAGTAGCACTCTCAGTGCTAGAAGCTTAAATAAGAATCTACACTCCCTGCAAGCATTCCCGAACCATGAAAATAGTAATATCTAAATCATTACTAAAAAAATGGTTCCAGTATACTAACAAATCTCCAAACCAGGTTTCACTACCTACCACTCATTTAGACCCACTTCTGGGAATGACTAGTTGTAAAAGGTGATGTGTCTATTTTCCTAAAAAGTTCGATCACATCAAGACTTATAAGGCAAGACAATGATCTTGAGCTCCTTCACATTACACTTACCATCCATACGAATGCTTACTATTCATAACCAACTAGAGAATCCCAACTATGTCTCTCAGATCCCATGAGGACTGCCTAAACAAAATAAACGTCCCTCTCAATTGAACCAAATGCTGTTCTCATAGGTGATTCAACTATCCATCCATAAATTGGGATACCTACACCGTTACAAATAAGTATGCACAATGCCACTTAGATTTCATAAAAACAAACTCCTCAGAATAGTTAGTTCACTCTCCAACTAGAGGGTCAAAAATATTGGATCAAGTCCTCACAAGTATAACCCCCATGATCTATGCCTATAGTTACACCGTCATTGGTAAATCTTACCACTTGCATAGTAGTATTAATTATGAGAGTGAAATTAAATCTACCCTTAAACCCTAAGGTTTTTAGAGATTATTAAAAGGCAAATCTGCTGCAGTTATCTGACAACCTGATGTGACTTAAGGACCAATCTCACACTTAGATGACCCAGTGGTATATACTGCTTCATTCATGCGTCTTTTCTATGCGCATTTCAGGGCTTGGATAGTGTTGGTCTTCAACCAATACAAATACAGTGCTATGTTTGAGAACAAACCACTATGGATGAATCCTAGTGATAACAAACTATAACAAAAGGAAGAAACACTTTGTCCTCAGAATAAACTCAATACCTCAAAATCAAAAAGTGAAATCAAGATGCTAAACCATAAACTTATATGCAACATCAAATCCTTCAACAAGGATACTTATGAAATGAAAGCCTCTACATCTATAAAGGATAACCATAAAGACTTTTTCAACTATTTTAGAATCTTACAAACAATACCTGACACTGAACTGAACTGATACATAACAATAGCACATACCTGGACCCTTGATGGACAGAATTAAAATAGTAGAAGATGAATTTAGTTCAAATATTACCAATTTGTGTCCTCCAAACTTCTCATGCATATCACTATGTCTGCATTCCCTCTTAGATCCCTTTGGAATAGGTCCTGGAGGCACTCTCCAGGACCAAGAATACACGTTCCATGGATGTACGTAATGTGCCTAGCAGTTTTTTTTTTGTCAGCACCAAGAACAGCCTTGCCAGCTCAATACTAAATTAATTCAAGCTCAACTTCTCATCTGCCATTGTCTACCAGTGTGGATAGCAGCTGTGGTTATTGAGTTTCACAAAGGTAGCCCCTCCACTGATCATGGCAATGACAAGTCAGTAGCTATCATTCTTTGCAAGGACAAACAAGTATATTATTATGAAACCTATAAAGAATGACATTGACAGCCTATGGTAGCTGGACTCAAAATCAGGCTGGCCTGATGAAGGGTAGATCCTGTGCCTTAAACTTAGTGGACTTATTTGAGAAAGTTACTAATGCTTTGGATTCAGGCAAATTTGTTCAATCTGGTGAAGGTCTTTGACAGTCTCGCACACACTGGTATTATTGACAAACCAACCAAACTAAATAATTACCCTTTTATAACCTACTGAATAACAAAATGGCACCAATAGAACTAAATATGTCAATATAGGGAGAATGCTCTTAGCTAAAAGACTAGTTGCTAGGAAGGTGCCCCAGGGATCTGTACTGGGTCTGCATCTGTTCCACATTTATTTCTCTGATGTTTAAAACTGAAGTGATAGGTCTGTGGCTGATGAAGTTTATAGATGACTTCAACTTGGAGCTTTCATCCTTTCTGCTGGACTCCCCCATCCTTTAGATGGGCTTTAACATGTGGACAAAAAGGACCACAGGCTAATGCTTAATGACAATAAGTGTAGTATTATGTACTTTGGGAAACACAAGCCCCTATATACCTACTGCATAAGCAGTACCCATCTTAAAACTGACCCACTCATTAAGGACCTGGGTATTTTAATGGACAATGAGCTATCATTTGACTACTCTGTACCTACTGTTATCTGTAAATCTTTCTGTAAGTCACCAAGAGCAACTCTTCTAAGTCAAAGCAATTTATTATCTCCTTCTAACCCCCCCTTATCAGACACAGAATAGAATATAATGCCGTTTTTGGTATGTATCTGTTCATATGTATGACTTTTCTTGAAAAACCCCAATGATCCTTCACAAAGGGTATTAATAACCTGACATCCATGTGCTATGCAGACCACCTAAAAGCACTATTTCTCTTCTCAGTTCTATATGGACAGCCCTGCCTTGCCTATGTGCTTCAAATGATCCAGTTCTGTGTGACCTTTTACACATTTGCAGAACCATGCTAGAAAGCATTAAACTTCCATAGCAACATAAATAGAACCTGTTGGTGGGACAGATATGTCCTCTCTCAAGTAATTCCTTTTGTTTGGAACAGGCTTACCCTTTATGTTAAGCAAGGTTTGGTTTCTTGACTCACTACAAACATAACTGATGAGTGGACAAGAAGCCATAAATTCATCTCAGGTTTGCCCTTTCCATTCATCATGAAAAAGGGAACTAAGTAGTAAATTTTACACCAAATAAAAGGTAACAATCAGTGGGACATTTAATGGCTAGGCTGACAATAACCTATCCGATTAACATCCTAGTATGAACTTAAGAACCTACATGGAAACAAAAATATGGGACATGATACACAGGCCAATGCTTTTAAAAGCACTCCAGCATTAGTATGGAAAATTCTTTAGTCAACACTGCAAACAGGCTTTAATTCAATTAAAATAATAACTCAGCCTGACTGAGATTCACTGACAGTCACATCAGCTTGAAATTATTCGTCATTATCAGGAATGGAAACTTCCAGAACAAAAATAATGTAAACTGCTACATATACAAACTGATTTTATAAGAGCTAAAGGCACCAAAGATGAAATTGACATCATCTGCTAGATAAAAGTGAAAGCAAGGGAGTACCAACAAAATATTGAGTGTTACTTTAATGACTTTGCTAAAGGCTTTGGTAGTGTGGACCATAACAACCTGAGGCAAGTTCATACAGAAACAGAGATACTTGGTTACCTTAGTTACCTCATGGGAGGTCTATAGGCAGAACAAGATGCTGTGGTTTATATTCATATTAGAAGTGAATGTGGAATAATTGATTGATTCAAGACAGAAAAAGAGTGCATTAAGCCTGTAATTTGCTATATTGAGAAGATCATGGTCAGTTGTCTGTCTGGTGCCAGAATCCACCACATCATGCATGCACTTAAGTCTCTCCACAAGAGGTACAAGTATGACTCTGTCATTGTTCGTGTTGGTGTGAATTACTTGAGACATACCTGCCTGGACTATATGAAGACAGACATGATTGAGCTCTCAGAGTATGTGTCCCAGGGCGTGGCCAAGGATGAACACAGGATAGCAGCAGATTTCTTCAGCTCCACCAATTTCATTACACTGACAGGAATTAATTACTTAAAAAATTAATTTTTGAAGTAATTTTCTTTCTAAATACGTTTGTTTTATATAGTTCTTGAACTATATCTAAAAAAGAAAGGAAATCTTAACAATATTCCTGTCAGAAATCACTGTGGAAATTTTCCTGTCAGTTTATCAGTCTGAAATGAGTTCCAGTAAGACAAATTCTCAAGACTCCAGCATCAAGAAAGAACTTCAGTCTCTGATAATTATAATCCAGTAACTTACTGATAAAATGGATAAAATGGATACTAAAATAGACACCTTCATAGAAAAAACTACAAAACAAATAGACCTGTTACATACAGACCTGCAACAACAGAAGAACCAGATGACAGGCATAGAAGAAGCTGTGAATGACATGGAAAATAGAATCCAAGAAGAGGAAATCAACATTGAGTTTCTGCTGAAACAAAATACACATTTACAAACAATGCTGGATGACCTGGAAAATAGATCTAGGCACAATAACATTAGGATTTTTGGACTGCCAGAAAATATTGAAGGTAACAATATTACTTCTTTTTTAACAACTTGGCTCCCTAAAACTTTAGACTTACCAGAAGCATTCTCTTTTGGTATCGAAAGAGCACATAGATCTATAGCTAATACTAACTCTAACAAAAATATCCTAGATCAGTTATAGTTAGATTTCTATCATCTTTTGATAAAGAGATGGTTCTTAAATCTGCTTGGGCTAAAGCTCCTGTTAAGATTAATGAGACAACTGTGCGTTTTGACAATGACTATTCTTCCATGGTAATAGCTAAAAGAAAAGTTTTTCTGCCACTAATAAAGGAGCTTAAAAAAGCACAGTTTAAAACATACCTTCTGTTTCCTGCCAAGCTTAAAATCTTCCTTCCTGATGGTCCTAAGGTTTTTGATGATTTAGACTCTGTTTCACTGTTTGTCAAAGAAAAAAGGATTTTGGATAAAATAGAAGAAATGGAATGGGCTAGTTCTTCATTAAAGAGATTGGCAACTGAAGCTTCGTGGAAGACTTCAGAGAAGAAGAAGAGACTAAAAAACAAATGATTTGTTATATGTTTTTTTCTCTCTCATCATTTTAGTTCATTATTAATCTTTTTGAATATAGTTCCTGCATTTCCAGAAAGCCATAAATATTTTGGAAAAGATTTAATCAAAGTTATTCTTTATGTGCAAAGAAATGTTTTGTTTCATAACCAGTCAAAATACCTGAAGATTTAATGGCAAGCTGTGATTCAATTTGTTTCTCTTTCTGAAAAGAAGTAAGGTTAGTAATTTGATACATTTTTTTATCTTTACCTTTTTTTTCCTTCTCCTTTTATTATTTTCTTTGTTTAAACAATGACATTCTATTTAGATTATGTAGTGGATAAAGGGTGGGGGAGGGCAGGGAGAGAACAGTAATGAAAATATCATTAATAGAATAATAACATATTTATTCCTTGTAAAAGTTTTTATAAGTTCTTCAAATGCTATTTCTAATTATACTTTCTTGATTATACTGCTTATGCCTGTTTGTAAATCTGTTATGCTTTAACTAATAATAATCAGAACTAAATAAGAGTAAATAATATGTTTTATTTTTAACTCTATTAATATAAACAGTAAGTAACATTCCATTGTATATACTTCTTACAGCTTTCTCTTACATTTTTATTTCTGCCTCACTCCCTTTTATTTTCTACTCTCTTTTTCTTTTCTTTATTAATATATAGAAATGCTTTTGATTGTGTTGGCACAGTGAATAATAGGATTTGTATGAAAATTGAGTTGGGAGAAGAATGTTGAGTTTTATTGCTTGTTGGTAATTTTGGGCTTAATTTCACTTACATAGAGGCTGTAATGATCTGTGGAATACATTGTGAAGGTTTTGTCATGTTTAGATGCATTTACACTGCGAAATGAATGTTTGTCACTAGTTTTAATAAGTTTCCCACAAAATGTTAAGAGAGACAATCTGAGATGTGGGCTGTCTCATGCACAGTGTTCATGAGTTACTTCAGAAGCTTCAGCTCACAGAATTCTCACAGAGAAACTGAAAGCAGTTAGTATAACCTTTGGCATAGTTATCACACTGACACACCACAGATTCAGGAAAATACTCTATTCATAAAATATGTCAGTTATAATGTTTTGTTTCATAACCAGTCAAAATATCTGAAGATTTAATGGCAAGCTGTGATTCAATTTGTTTCTCTTTCTGAAAAGAAGTAAGAGGCTGTAATGGTCTGTAGAATACATTGTGAAGGTTTTGTCATGTTTACATGCATTTACACTACTAAATTAATGTTTGTCACTAGTTTTTAATAAGTTTCCCGCCAAAATGTTAAGAGAGACAATCTGAGATGTGGGCTGTCTCATGCACAGTGTCCATGAACTACTTCAAAAGCTTCAACTCACAGAATTCTCACAGAGAAACTGAAAGCAGTTAGTATAACCTTTGACATAGTTATCACACTGACACACCACAGATTCAGGAAAAATACTCTATTCATAAAATATGCCAGTTATAATGAGTCTAAATGATGTAGTTTCTTGTAGTAAGTAAATGTCTTATTTTAGAAGGCATAGAAAATGAAACATTTATTTAAATGTTTTTGAAAATCTACTTAACAGCAGCATAATAATCTGTGTTAAAAATTTGTGTTCCAAACATATACTTTACTATAACTCATTTAATTCATCTGATTGACAAGCATAAATAATCTTATAACTCTATTCTGGAAGAAATGTCATGTGATATATTTTAAAGCAGTAGGTTAGCATGATTGTAAAATCTGGTTACTAAAATGTGTTTGCTGTGCATTATTTTGTATAAAGCAGACAGATTTATTCTAGGGACAGCAAGTAGGATAGTGCTCAACAAAGACACAACTCAGTGAGATCAGATATATATATATATGTGTGTGTGTGTGTGTGTGTGTGTGTGTGTGTGTGTGTGTGTGTGTGTATGTGTATGTGTGTGTGTAAGTGTGATGGCTTTTTTTATATAATAATGCAAGTGTTTCTGAGAATCTCCATAACTATCCAATATGATTTATAATAATTTCTATGAATACAATATTTTACTCTATTGACAAAATGAATGTTTGCCAGAAGTTTTAATAAGTTTCCCAAAATGTTAAGGAGACAATCTGGGATGTGGGCTGTCTCATGCACAGTGTCCATGAACTACTTCAAAAGCTTCAACTCACAGAATTCTCACAGAGAAACTGAAAGCAGTTAGTATAACCTCTGACCTAGTTATCATACTGACACACCACAGATTCAGGAAAAATACTCTATTCATAAAATGTCAGTTATAATGAGTTTAAATGATGTAGTTTCTTGTAGTAAGTAAATGTCTTATTTTAGAAGGCATAGAAAATGAAACATTTATTTAAATGTTTTTGAAAATCTACTTAACAGCAGCATAATAATCTGTGTTAAAAACTTCTGTTCCAAACATATAATTTATTATAATTCATTTAATTCATCTGATTGACAAGCATAAACAATTTTATAATTCTATTCTGGAAGAAATGTCATGTGATATATTTTAAAGCAGTAGGTTAGCATGATTGTAAAATCTGGTTACTAAAATGTGTTTGCTGTGCATTATTTTCTATAAAGCAGACAGATTTATTCTAGGGACAGCAAGTATGATAGTGCTCAACAAGGACATAACTTACCGTGAGATCAGATATATATATATATATATATATATATATATATATATATATATATATATATATATATATATATGTGTGTGTGTGTGTGTGTGTGTGTATGTGTATGTGTGTGTGTATGTATGTGTGTGTGTGTCTGTGTGTATGTGTGTGATGGCTTTTTTTTTTAATAATGCAAGTGTTTCTGAGAATTTGAATAACTATGCAATATGATTTATAATAATTTTATGAATACAATATTTTACTCTATTGACAATAATGAGTTTAAGTAAATGCTCATATACAAACAATTCAAGATTTTTTTTTTGGAAGCTGTTAATAGTATTCACATGACAGAAAATAGATGCATCTTAATATATGTAATGTCTGAATCATATTAGCCAAAGTTTTTGATTTAAATGAATGTTAGAACCTAATTTTCTCTCCTCTTGATTTCTAACATCAAGATTATTTGAATGTTATTTGAATACAAGTGTTATATATTACATAGATCTATATAGTAGTATGAACAGTTTTAAAAAAAAAAAAAAGTTTATTTTAGTTTATATGATGCTGTTTTACCAAATGTGTAGTTTTGTCTTGATAGATAATTGAATTGAAAACTGTTAACCTCAGTTAAATATAACTAGTATTAAATTGATAAGGTGGTAGCTGAGGTACTGCTGCTTAGGGTAGGGGTTAACTTGAGTAGTAAATACTACTCTAAGTTGGAGTTTTCAACTCAGGCTGGATGCAAGGTTTAATCCTTACATTATTTTCACTTGTTCATTGTTATATGTATATAGTTTTGACATCCACAATATATTTTGTACACTCATTGTCACTACAAACAAAATTGAATCCTATACAAAATCCCATAAGAGATTTAATAAATACAGCTATATTTAAAGGTACACCTAAAGAGGAGATGTAACATTATTTATCTTGTTATTTGTTATTTCGATCATAAGATTCTTGAGTTTTAAAAATGCCAAATGACATCTTTAAAAGGAATTTCTTTAAACATTAATGGATTGAATAATCCGTGTAAAAGGGCAAGCCTAATAAGATACATTAATTTACACAAGGCCAATCTAGTCTTCCTGCAAGAAACCCATCTCTTGAAAAAAAGATATTGATAAACTAGCCACTAATAAGTATACAGTATTGGTTAGTTCAGAGCACACTCAGAAAAAAAGGAGTGGCTATTTTATGGAATAAAAGTATGCCCATTCCTAAAACCATTAAGTCTTTTCAGGATGACAAAGGAATGTTTTGTATGGTTACAATACAAATTAATGGGAAGACTTACACTTTAATTAATGTATATTGGATACCTGGAATTGGTATTAATACAGTGAACCATCATATTGATAAGATCATATCATTCTCTATAGGGGATATTATTTTAGCTGGTGATTTTAATTGTATACTACATGAAAGTGATACTACCACTATAAGGAAAAGAAGAATTACATCTAATGCAAAACATTTAAATGATTTTGCTAATTCTTATCATTTGAATGATATTAATAATCAGATAGATTCAAAATCATTACCATACACCTTTTTTCTAACAGATACAAAACTTATTCAAAAATAGATAGGGTCTTTATTTCTAACTAGATGGTAACAGATTTAATTAATTCCAAAATCATTTCATGTCCTATATCTGATCATAACTCAATTGTTTTTGAATTCATGATAAAAAATAGAAAAAAGGACGCTGACAGCTGTAGATATCCAACAAGGCCTTTACTCAGTGCTGAACACAAGCGCTTTCACTAATAAGCTTCTTCAGGTGTATACTAAGCACTATAGCACACACACTGGTCTGACTCCCTTTCCTGATGTTATATATATGTTCCCTGATACGCTCTCTAAAATATCTGTCTGTCTTGCCAATGTAGAATTTGGAACATACTCTACAACTGGCAAGATAGACCACGTGTCTACTATTGCATGTGGCAGAAACATGAAAAAAATATTCCTTATTTTGATCTGGATGGTAAAAGGAATTACCTGTGTATATATAACTGCACCAGTTGCAAGCGCCACATTCAGTAGTACCTGTAGGAGCAACTTGCACTCTATTCTCCTTTGGATAGCATAACCTCCTTTTAATGGACTTCTCATTCCTATAGCTAAATCTAGGTACCACATCAACCACGGTGGGTATGGTATTATCTGTAAGTAATACTTGCCAGTGCTTCTTAATAATCTCAGTGTACCTGCCAATATCATTAGTGTATTTCAGGGACATTCTCAGTTTAGTTTCCTTCTTGTCTACTTTGGAATTCTCCACTGGAACTCTCTTATTAGAAAAATATGGTTTTGCTTCCAAACCTCGCTTCTGAGTCACTACGGGCACCTGCTCAATCAGAGCCCTTTCATTGTACCCTCTTTCCTTCAAAAATCCAACAACTCTATCCATCTCATTGTTAAAATCTACAAGAACATTTATATATCATAACATCAGGAAAGGGAGTCAGACCAATGCCCTTTCCAAACATGTAGCTGCTACAGATAGTTCACATGTGTTTAGTTTTAGGGTTATCTGTCTGTTGCAAGAAAGTTTAAGACAAGGAGATATTTGTAATAGAACAGAAAATTTGGAAGCCATATGGATCACCAAATTAAGAAGCACAGAGGGGCATGGGCTGAATGAGTGCATCCCTATAAAACCTAGATTGAAGAAGAGGCCCCTTAGGAGGTAGTAATATATGATTTTAAAATGTTTTGAATATTAAATGCTTATGCATGTTTTTTCCATGTGAAATTAAGTAAATTGTATTGATATTGTGTGTTATAGTGTTGTTTAATGTGTTAAGAACATGTGTTTTTAAAATATATTTAAATATATATGTTTAGTGCCTTTAAGATAATTAGAGTATCTCAGGAATGTGAACCTATGATGTGTCAGCTGGTATAAAGGGTGTGTGTGCTATAGTGCTTAGTATACACCTGAAGAAGCTTATTAGTGAAAGCGCTTGTGTTCAGCACTGAGTAAAGGCCTTGTTGGATATCTACAGCTGTCAGCGTCCTTTTTTCTATTTATTACAGAGACTGCTTTCTGGACGTTTTTGTGTCTTTGCCAGTAACTTCTGTTTTCTCTTGCTCATGATAAAAAATACTCATAATGTTCAGATCAAAAGGATACCAGCATACTTAACTCAGCTAAAAGACTATAAAGAATATATACTTTCAGAAGTACAACATTTTCTAGACATAAATAATACTCCTGAAGTCTCCATTGTCTATGTTTGGGATGCCTTAAAATCATATCTATATGGACAAAGTATCAGATGGTATAATAATAAAAGGAAATCTTGGGATAAGGAATTGTTAGATATTCAAAGTAAATTAGACTCTTATAAACATAATAATAAAGAAAATATTATGGACAAGAAAGTTATTGAAGAAATAAACAAACTAAATGAGAAATACAAAGAAATTTTAACTCATAAAGTTAAAATAACTTTAGAGAAATACAAGTTTTTGTCTTATTCAATAAGCCCCAAATACTTCCATAGACTTAAAAATAAAACAAAAAGATTGAATAAACAAAACCATATCAAAGAAATCTTTTCTCTAAGGAAAAAGAAGAATGTTTCTAGTATACCAGAAATACTGGATTAATTTAGAAATCACTTTCACAAGATTAACCATAACAACATTAACATGGAACCTAAAGATAAAATAAAGGAGTTTATAACCACAAACATGAATAAAAAGCTTAATAAACAACAGATTAAACTATTGGACAAGAGTATTTCATATACAGAAGTTATTACACAAATAAATAAGCTTAAATCAAACAAAGCACCGGGTAATGATGGTATTATACCAGAGATATATAAAATCCTTTCTAAAACTACATATTCATTAATACATAAGGTTTTTATTTTGGCCCAAACTGAGTTAATAACCCCCCATCTTGGCAATATACATTTATTTCACCAATTTAAAACCTAATAAAGATCCAACTAGATGTTCTTCATATCGACCCATTTCATTACTTAATGTTGATTATAAAATGTTTATGAGTATTTTTGCTGATAGATTGAAGACAATCATCCCCGGCATTATAGATATAGATCAGATGGGCTTCATTGTAAATAGAAATACGTTTGATAATATAAGAAGAACTGTAACATTAATTGATTTTGCAAATAGGAAAAAGAAAGATTTAACACTTATTAGTCTTGATATAGGTTCAGCATTTGATTCAGTAAGTTGGGACTATCTGTTTACCTTACTGAAATGCACAAACTTCTCTGATGCATTTGTAAATTTAATTGAGCATTTATACAAAGGAACGCTGGCTTATATTAAGGTAGGAACATATGTTTCACAAAAAATACCCATTCTTAAAGGTACAAAGCAAGGATGTCCACTTTCTCCACTATTATTCACTTTAGTAATGGAGCCTTGGGCTAATTTGATTAGAAACAGTACTGACATAGAGGGTTTTGAAATAGACGAAAATACAACATCAAAAATTCAACTTTTTGCAGATGATGTTCTAATTACATCAGCAGGATCTAATTCTTCTATGCAGTCTTTATTTGATAAAATGATGAATTTTAAAAGTATTTCTGGTTTAATATTCAATGAAGAAAAACTAAAATACTACCTATATATACGAAAAAATATTCTCATTAGTGATTTTACTAAATATGTACCCAATTCAGGTCAGATAACTTATTTAGGTATAATACTATCTAAAGATATTAAATCTATTATATATAATAACTATAATACCTGTTTTCTTAATATACAAAATCTTTTTAATACCTGGAATAATATGTTTTTACTATGGAGGAGAGACTTACAATTATTAAAATGATAATATTCCCCAAGATTTTATACTTAATACAATCAATAATACTTTCACCTACAAAAATAATTATCAAGAAACTGAATACACTAATGTTAAATTTCTTATGGGCACCTAATAGACCTAGGATTGCATTAAAGAAACATACTAATAGCTGGTCTCAAGGGGTATTTCTTTTCCAGACTTTAATTTATATATTATCTCTTCTATTATAAAAGTTATTACTTTATTAATAGATCAGTCATATATCATAAAATGGAAAGATTATTGGGAGCTAATTAGTATGCACTTCATGAAAATCTCCTTAACACATAAAAATATGATTGTAAATAACTCCATGTTGTGGTTGCTAAAGGAATTTTGTACTTCACCTATTACACCTAAACATATGGTTTGTTACCCATTAAATATTATTATTAGTTATCGTAACTTTATATTCATGCACCCTAAGTATAGGGAATGGAATTTTATTGTATTCCCTATAATGTATACTCAGGGTATGCTTATGTCATCTACTTCTGAAGGAGCTCATTTAGCTATAGATAATGATCTAAAGTACTGGTATCAGCTGATATCTGATAATAAAGTTAAAAATCTAGATTTCTTAAAACAAGAATTTGATCTAAGAGAAACTTGCTGGTTAGAGGTTCAGATCTTTAGACAACATCTCATTGATAGAATAGATCTAATGTCTATAACAGTTAAAGAATCTATTCCAAAACTGATTGATTACTTGATATTTAATTTACAACATAAAGTTTCTGATAAAGGTAAACTTTCATATATACATAAAATTATCAGACAAAAAACTTTTTACAGTGTAGATTCATACTGGAATTATTTCACCTCTATTAATGGGGACCCACCAACTCAACAAGATAAACAATATATATTGGAATCTGCTTATAGAACTACATCTTCCATTGTCTGGAGACTTTATACATGGAAATTTTTACATAGATCTTTTTATACACCTTTGATGATGAATAAAATAAATAATAAAGATAATCTATGTAAGAGATGTAATGTAGAAATTAATGCTGACTGGGCTCATATGTTTTATGACTGTATGAAGTTGAAAGAATACTGGAAGTCATTTAATGAATTTTTGCAGGCTCTTTTTACAGATAATTTCATTATTTCTAAGTCTCTTATATTATTCAACACACCTGTACCTCAATGTGTTAAAAGATTAAGCTTCCCTTGTTATGGTCTATCCTAGCAGTGGCCAGGAAAATAATAACTAGAAATTGGATTTCAGATACACCTCCTTCGTTCAATGAATTTAAAAATGTTATGAATATAATGTGCCATATGGAAATAAGCACAATTAGAATGAGAACAACTAGAAAAACATCATATTATATTGTATGGGATAATTTACAAAATTTGTTAAAAAAATTCTAATTTCAATAGCACGGTATTTTAGTTTAATTAATTGATCTGATTGTAGTGGATGTCTTTGTAAATACTTTAGTTGTTTTGTTGAATATTATAATAATACCTATTTTTAATTACTTGTATAAAATTGTTATGATATTTCTCTTATATGTTAAAACAATAAACCTGTTTTGAAAAAAAAAAAAAAAAAAAAAAAAAAGAGTATGTGTCCCAGGCAGGTATGACCCTAGCCCTAAGCAGCATCCTACCTTCATCAAGAATGAGACCACGATAACAACAAAAATAATTGACTTCAACAATTGGCTTAGTTTCTGGTGCCATTCCAAGGGGATCCAGTATCTGTCTGCCTGGGATGACATGGTTGACAGGCCCCAATTCTTTGCCAGAGACAGCCTCCACCTGTCACCACTGAGATTTAGGATTCTGGCCAAGGCTCTTGCCACCCCCATTGTGCCTTTTTTAGGCAATGTCCCAAAGAGAAATCTTTCATCATAAAATATTTGGCAAAAAAACAATTTGAAGGTCATGTTGCTTAATGATAGGAGCCTTAACCTGAAAATGTACTCACTGAAGGCCCTCCTCGCACTGGCAGATGCCAACATTGATGCAATCACGGAAACTCGGTTCAAGGTTGCACAGAGCACCCCTGCCTTATGGCTATACCTCATATAACACATTCTAACTCCAAAATGAGGTCAGGAAGACTAACGGTAGTGTAGTTTCTATTTTCATTAAAGACAAGCACACCTCCAGGCTGGTTTGCCAGCATGGCGCACTAGAACTATTCCAGGTGCAACTGACAATTGGCAAAACACTCATCGAAGTTATTGCCAACTATAGACCACCCTCCATGACTCAGAAGACCCACTCCTCCTACCTGGACCTACTTGACTCCATCAAGGTACCCCCTAACACCTGTTCCTTGGTGACTTCAGCTGCCACACCATAGACTGGGTGAACTATTCCTTCTCTAATGCACTCACCCAATGATTCCTTGACTTCATCAATTCTAATGCACTAGATCAGCTTGTCTCATCCTCCACAAAGGGAGATAACATTCTAGACTTGGTTCTCACCAAGATGGGTGACTTCTGCACCACCGCTATAGTAAATTCTTTCCTGGTGAGATCAGACCATTGGTCTGTCTCATTCAAAGTATCTATCCTGTTCAAACCACCCCCCCCAGCCATAACCAGGATAAAATCTTCTGAAAAGCTGACTACAATCTTCTAAGGGAGGGTATCAGTAGCATCACACCACCGACCTCCTCAGAGGATGCAGACAAATATGCTGAACAGTACACCAGTGCAGTATACAAACACTTGTACAATTGCATGGACTCAGCCATATCCAATAGAACTAAAACCTGCTCCTCATGGAAACGCAAACCCATTTGGTAGATATCCTCTGTGAAAAGGCTTTACAACAAAAGGAAGAAACTGTTGTCCAAGGGTAAAAAGGCACAATTTCCTAATTGAAAAAACTCCCTCCTTAGCCTCAACAAGCAAATTAGATCTCTAGAGAAAACCTCCAAATCCAATTATGAATCGAAACTAGCCTCCGAAACAAAGGCTAACCACAAAGTCTTTTTCAGTTACATTAGGAACCTCCATGACAAAGCCCAACTGTGTTCTGAATTAGTTCATAATGGTACCACTTACACTGATCCTGTTGACTTAGCCAATGTGCTAGCAGATAGGTTCAGCACAAACTTCACCCCCCTGTCCCCCCAAAGGCTCATTCAACATCCCTGATACTTGTCCCGCACCTCACATTTCAGTAGATCAAGTGTTAAAGACCCTATCCAAGACAAACAACACAGTTTCCATGGGACCTGATAGTATCCCAGGCTGTATTCTAAACCATCTCCAGCAAGAACTAGCCTCACCATTTAGCACCCCATTCAAACATAGCCAAAGTACAGGCTTCATTCCAGCAGAGTGGAGAACTGCCATTGTCATCCCTTTGCACAAAGGTGGTGCCACTACTGATGCTCAAAACTATTGCCCCATTAGGTTGACAAGTTTGATCTGTAAAGCCATGGAGCATATTATTATGGACCTCATAAACAAAGACATAGGCAATCTCCAAGCACTTGACCCCACCCAGTTTAGATTCATCAAGGGCAGATCTTGCCTGTTGAACCTGGTTGACGTTTTTGAGACTGTCACCAAAGCCCTAGTGAGGGAAAGTCATACAGCTTACCTTGACTTGGCCAAAGCCTTTGACACAATCCCCCACTCAGGCATCATTGAAAAGTTAACACAACTTGGATAAATCCCTATCTCATCAGGTGGGTGGCCACATGGCTCACCGATAGGACTCACAAGGTCAAAATAGGTGCCTCCATCTCCAACAGCAGACCTGTCACTAGTGGCATTCCCCAGAGATCTGTCCTGGGACCCCAGGCAAAGACAAAAAGTCTGTGGCTGACCACGTTTGGAGATGATTGTAAGTTGTGTGCTGTTATTGACTCCCCAGATGATGTTAACATACTATAAGGGGGTCTCACAGCAACAAGTGAGTGATGCCAAAGTCATGGCCTTAAGTTAAATGCAAAAAAATGTATTATCATACCATTCAGCAAAAACACAGTCCCTACTGATTACCACATAAACAGCAACCCCCTAAGCACACAACCTGTATTAAGAGACCTGGGTACACAGGTTAACAACAATCTCACATTCAACCATCATGTAGCGGTAGTGGTCAGAAAAGCCTTTTACTTGGTTCATCTCATAAGTAAAGGGATTGCATCCAGAAAAAGGAGATTATTACCTCTCTGTACTCCTCCCTCATTAAACCAATAATTGAGTACAATGCCCCATTTGGTATGTACCTCTGCAAACACCTGCACCAATTGGAAAGGCCACAGCAATGCCTCACAAAGAGAATCAATGGCCTCCAACACCTGTTCTATGTGGACAGGCTCAAATCACTATCACTCTACTCTGTATCGTACAGATTGCTCAGAGGCAATCTGTGTCTCACCTACAAGGCAATCTCAGACCCTGCTCTACTAGAGATGTTCCATATCCATAAGTCTAACTCTTCGCGCATTACCCGATTGAAAGGCCTAAATCTAATATGTGACATTAACAAAACCTGATGGAGAGACAGGTCTGTCTCCCAGTGGTTGCCCCATCTCTGGAATAGACTCTCCATACACATCAAACAAAGTATGTCTCTGACCCTCTTTAAACGTAACCTTGATGAGTGGATGGGAAACCACAAATTTGTCCCAGGGGTTCCACCTATCTCCCTCACTGACAGGGATGACAGGTACTGACTGAGGTTTCTTTTTTGGGTTAAACTCCTGGCTCGGCTTGTAAGGGCCCCAGGGCATTAGCCTAGTAATCTCCTACAATCCTATGATCTTACGAAAATATGTGAAAAAATGGGTTAGATTAATCAGATTTTGGAATCCAAATTGCCAAGAGAAATATTAAGAATCTCATATATGTAGGTGATATGACTCTGATGGCTGAAGGCAAGGAGGAGTTGAAGAACAGGTAGATGGAAAGGAAAGTAAAATGCACAAAATCTGTTTTGCAGTTCAACAGTAAAATCAACTAACTAAATAAACAAAAAGATAGAAAGATAGAAAGATAGATAGATAGATAGATAGATAGATAGATAGATAGATAGATAGATAGAAAGATAGATAGATAGACAGACAGATAGATTGATAGATAGATAAATAAATGAATAAGATATGTAATCTTGTATTATCAATTATTTGCAAATAGATGGATGGGAAATGCAAGCAGTGGCAAACTACTTTCCTGAGTAGAAAGTTATCCCCATGAAGTGACTGCAGCCATGAAATTAAAATATGCTTGATTAATGGAATGATTTCCATAGAATATCTGGAGTGGATATGAAGGAGCAAGGACATGACATAGTCAACAAACATCTGTATGTTCAAAACAATGTTCTTCCCTGTATTAACATATAGTTCTAGGAGCTACTCTCTAAATAAGGCCGTTCACCGGAAAAAAAATCAATGCTTTTGCATTGTGGTATTGAAGACAACTTTTGTTGAGAATTCTGTGAATTGCAAGAAGATCATATTAGTCATCCTTTAATTAAATAGATTCAGGCTGTTTATTGGAAGGCCTCATATAAAATTAAAAACAAAATACTTTTGCCACAAAATACAAGGACAGGGTACACTCAAGAAATCGATGCTGAGAAATACCTAAAGCAAAAGAAAAATAGTGAGGCAAAGGTTATGGTAGACAGACAGTGTTACTGAAGTAATGAATATGAAGACTTTGCACAGAAGGTGCTCCAGCTGAGAACTGAACCGGAGAACCTCTTGCTGTGAGGTGACAACATGGTGCCAAATTGGTGGCATGGAGTTTCAAAGCAAACTGCTGAATAACAAAGTACACTGCAAAAGCTCAAGCTTCATCAATTTCCAAGTTAACCAACTCTGAAAGGAGAGCCCATAAGAAAAGAGCATGGATTTTAGACATACCCAAATAATGTGAGAGCTCCCCTTATGTTGATTCAGTTCAGCAATTAATTTCCTTTTCATTTTTATTTTCATTTTACAATTATATATGACACAAACATTTCATATTTACAACATGACCATAGCAATATGTTATACATTAGTGTTGATACCATAAGGTGTAGGTCACACAACACATCTATTTACACTATGTACACAGATGCTTTCACTGTTAGCTCAATTGTTATACAGAACAGCACATACATTCTTAATACCCGCTCTATGTTTTACATGTCTAATCCTGTATGAATTTTTAGGTTCCATGAGAGTGTATTCCTAAGTTGCTATGTGATTGATTATGCTAATATTATATTAAAATTTTGTTCCAAATTTCTCTGGACTTCATGTTTTGATTTCTTTTATCCATTACTATTTTCTGAGCTAAAAGATGTTTTATAGCTATTCATTTAAAACCCTCCCAAGAGATATTTATCGGATCTAGCCATCTGAGAGCTATATATAGTTTAATTAGTAGAAAAATTATTAAGAGTGTGTGTGCTTGTTTTTTTTGGGATGTTAGGTGGGAGAATGTGTAATAAAGTAAATTCCCATGTTAATGTAGCAATTAATTTTCAATTGCTCACTAGAGAAAACCAAAGCAGAGACGTACAACTCCATACTTTTGATCATATTTTATTATATATACTTCATACGATCTGATACTTCAACTGTACCAAATACAGTATTAGTAAAATATGTAATTTTCAAGGATATAGAAATTGCCCTTTCAGCAACTGTAAAAAAGTTGCAGGACGATGTAGCTAATATGTTGGTAACTGGTCACATGGACTATGAGAAACTCAAAATAACTGCTAACTAGAGTTGGAATAACCTCTGAAGTGCTAATGATAAAATGCTATAATTGGACTTTTAATCATCTTCTTAAACCACTAAGAGTTTGCATGCATGATTGAAAGCATGTTGAAAGCTATGCTTAGAGCATGGTATCAATGACAAGATGCACATGTTAGACATTTTAGCACCATATTTGTGTTACACATTTCTGTGTTTGCCCATACCTTGCTTGGATAGAAGGAAGTTTCTCTGTTCACTGTGAGAGAGGGAGCTTTGAGCAGCCTATCTGTCTCTGGAGGAGTGGTTTCAGCCCAGAAATTAGTAGTTTATTGGCCATTTTGGGCTAATTTCTATCTCTTTTATTTCCCTGCTATAAAACCTGCATTTGTGCAGTTTTGCACGCCAGGCAGCGCCATTCCTGGCTCCACAAAGTCTACTCTTCAATTCTTTCCTTGGAACTAGACAAACTTTCAACTTAACCACTCAAATCATTCACTTCCCATCCCGACACTTGCCCAAAACTCATAGCAAGCACTAATAAACCTTAGCACTAGGCCCCCCTATACTGTAGAGAAGGACAAGGCTCTCTAGTCGACTTTACCAGCCAGTCAGTAAAACAGTTCACTATACCTATCCAGGCATGTCCAAAGGGCAGTTTCAGGTGTACTCTCCAGTCCAACTGGTGAATCTGGGCATTTTGAGGCAATGTTACAATTGCCTCATGTACACAGACAACCCTCTCCTCCTTCCACCAAACACTAATACATGCAAGAGATGCAATTATACAGCCAAACGGGAGGCTAAACTCTCTCAACCCAAGACTGGACCAGGCAGTCAAGAGGAGAAGGGAATTACTTGCATCACACCACCAGTCTCACATAGACCTATGAAACCAGCACTGGCAAAAAACACACATAAATACACAAAAACATACTTGGAGGCTCTAAATAAAAATCTGCAAAAGCAACAGAGACCTCCAAAGCAGACATCCAAGCAACCTCCACCGCCCAACACAAATCATGAAACACATATTTCACAAAACGAGTGTGCCACACAATCACAGCCCTTAAGGCAAAATAACATACCCAACACACTAGTAATAGGTGACTCTATAGTCAGGCACACTGACATCCCACTCACTAGGCTGAACAAGGAAAAGGTTACTGTTAGCTGCTTGTTGGGTGCCAGGATCCGCCACATAACACAAGCACTCAGGTCACTCCAGAACAAGTACAAATATGACTCTGTCATTGTCCATGTTGGTGTGAATGACCTGAGCAGTAGCTCCCTGGACTACATGAAAAGAGAAATGGAGGAGCTCTCTGATCACATAGCCCAGGCCGGTATGACCCTGACCCTGAGTAGCATCCTGCCCTCAACAAGAATGATACCACGGTATAGAGAAAAAATTATCAATTTCAACAATTGGCTAAGCTTCTGGTGTCATTCAAAGGGGATCCAGTGTCTGTCAGCCTGGGATGACATGCTCGACAAGCCATGCTGCTTTGCTAGAGATGGCTTGCACCTGTCACCCTTAGGCTTTCGAATACTGGCCAAGGCTCTTGCCACCGCCATAGTGCCTTTTTTAGGCAAGGCTCAAAAGACAAACCCACTGCTGTAAATAGCACAAGTAACAAAAAACTGAGGGTAATGCTGCTGAATGCCAGAAATCTAAACCTCAAAATGCATGCACTCGAGGCATTCCCCAGTTTGGAGAAAATCTATATATGTGCAGTAACAGAAACCTGGTTTAAGGCTCCAGAGAGCACCCCAGCACTACCAGGCTACAACTCATACCATACATTTCAGCCACAAAACCCAGACCGAAATACAAAAGGTGGGGGAGCATCCATATTCATCAAGGATACCCACACCTCCAAGTTAGTGGCACAGCACGATGCTTCAGAGATCATCCACATGCAACTAACAATGGGTAAAACTCCTATTCAAATTATAGCTTGCTACAGATCACCCGCCATGTCCCATGACCCCCACTCCACATTCCTGGAAACACTGGGGAACATAAAGGTCCTACCAAACACCCTGATATTGGGTGATTTCAATTACCCAAACATTAACTGGGAGAACTACTCAAGTGCAAACTCCCTTGCCCAATATTTCTTAGAATTTATAAACTCAAATGCACTGGATCAACTGGTCAACACCCCCACTAGAGGTGACAACATATTGTACATGGTCATCACCAACATGGGGGCGACCAGTGTTCCACTCCGGAGGTCAACCCCTTGCTGGTTAGATCTGACCATAAACTAATCACTCTGGATATCCGCATTCCGCCAACACCCCCGGTCAAAGAAACCACCGTGAAAAACTTTTCAAAAGCAAACTTCACATTACTTAAGACTGAGGTGGGAAGTTTCAAAGCCCCATGCTAAAGAATAATGCTGTCCAAGCTGCAAAATCCTTTACTAATGCACTCTACGGGCACCTACAAGAATGCATGGATCGTGCTATCCCAAACAAAACCAAGACTCACTCCTCCAAGAAAAGGAAACTAGTCTGGTTGACCCCTGCCATAAACAAGCTATACAATAGAAAGAGGAAACTAGTACAGAAAAGAGTAAAATCCCAAGAAGGGAAGACATCCCTGATCAGTATCAGCAAGAAACTACGTTCCCTCATAAAATCATCCAAGGCTAGCTTAGAAAGAAAAATTGCCATGGACTCCAAAGATAACCACAAGGCATTCTTTAGCTATGTCAAGAATCTAAGTGGCAATTCTCAGATCTGCTTGGAGTTAGTGCAGAATGGCACAAAATAGACTGAACAGACCAGTATAGCCAACATCCTGGCAGACAGGTTCAGTGCAAACTTCATCCCCCTCACCCCCCAAAGGGCCCATAACTATACCAGAAGAATGTACTGCCCCTGAAATCACAGAAACTCAGGTTAAAACAGCCCTCTCCAAAGCCAAAAACACAGCAGCAGCAATAGGACTGGACAGTGTCCCAGGCTGTGTCCTACATGAGCTCAAAGATTAACTAACCCCTCACCTAAACACACTGTTTAAACTCAGCCTCTCCACAGGCTATGTGCCCACAGAGTGATGCACAGCAACTGTTATTCCACTCCACAGAGGTGGAGCCACAACGGACGCCGGGAACTATCACCCTATAAGCCTGACTAGCTTGGTCTGCAAAGCTATGGAGCGCATCATCATGGATCTCATTAACAGAGACATTGGAAACCTCCAAACATGGAACCTTCCCAGTTTGGCTTTGTTAAGGGCAGATCATGCCTCCTAAACTTAGTGGACTTCTTTGAGACAGTTACCAAGGCTATAGATGAGGGAAAGGTGGCCCACACAGCCTACCTAGACCTCGCAAAGGCCTTTGACATCATTCCCCACTCAGGTATTATAGACAAGCTCACCAGCCTGAATATAAACTCCTACGTTACGGGATGGGTTGCCAACTGGCTCATGGACAGAACCCACATGGTAAGAGTTGCAGGAGCTAGGTCTGACTCTAAACCGGTTACAAGTGGTGTTCCCCAGGGCTCAGTCCTAGGATTCATCCTGTTCAGCATTTACTTTTCAGAGGTACAGGCAAGCACAGGAGGACTATGGCTGACCAAGTTCGCAGATGACTGGAAACTAGGGGCTATAATTGATTCTCCGGCTGACACAGATATCCTCCAAAATGGTCTCACTGAGACAGATAGCTGATGTCAAAACCATGGCCTCAAGCTAAATGCCAAAAAGTGCATAGCCATCCCCTTTGGAAAAAACAAAGTGCCCACAAACTACCACATAGATGGTAGCCCCCTAAATACAGAAGATGTAATAAGGGATCTGGGGACCCAAGTAGATAGTAACCTCTCCTTTGATAGTCACATTGTCAAAGTGGTTAGAAAATCCTTCTATGTGGCCCACCTAATCACAAAAGGGTTTGCATCCAGATCGAAAGAGGTTATTGGGCCCCTCTATGCATCACTCATCAGACCCACCATAGAGTACAATGCCCCATTTTGGATGTACCTTACAAGACACCTGCAACAAGTGGAAAGACCACAGAAGTTCCTCACCAAGAAGATCATTGGCCTCAAGCAGATGCCCTATGCAGCTCGACTGAAGAAACTCCAGCTGTACTCAGTTGCATACCGCCTACTCAGAGGTGATCTCTGCCTGACATACAAGGCCATGTCCAACCCAGAACTGGTGGACATACTCCACCTAAAGAAAACCATATGCCCTCGAGCCACACGCTCCAGGGATCTAGACCTCACCACAACAATAAATAGAACATTATGGAGGGATAGATTCCTGTCCCAGAGACTTCCCATGCTATGGAACAAGATTCCAATCTACATTTGGCAGAGCTCTTCGCTAATCCCCTTCAAGAGAAACCTTGATGAGTGGATGGGAAACAGAAAGTTTACCCCAGGGATCACTTCAATGGATCTGCTGGACAGAGGCATAGGGAACTAATCTAAGGGGGCGGCGAAAACCAACACATAGACCAACACATAGCCAACACAACATGTTAGGCTTATAAATGCCTTTGGGCAGATAGCCTAGTACCTACCTATGAACCTATGAACCTATATTTAAATAGTTTTGCATAGTAATATTAGAAAATGAGTACTAAAAATGAGCCCAGGAATCTCATAACCTAGTAATTTTAGTAGAAGTTTTATTAGTTAATGGTATAGCATTTAAAACTGAATTGTCTGCTTTTAATACTAAAGCTGTAGTGTCACATTTTATGAAACTCATAGCTAAAAGTTTTCTTTTTCTTCTTCTTCTGGCTTTTCCTGGTTAGGGGTTGCCACAGCGGATCACCTGTTTGCTCAAAGCTAAAAATAATGTGTTAATTTGTTTCTAATGTGGGGTGAGGGGTGGCATTCTTAAGTTATGTGCTAAACATACTGTAGATATTGAACTGTATGAAAACTGAAATGCTTGTACGACTGGAGTTGTTCTTATGGAGTGTGATAAAACTAGATGTGCAATAACTGTGTCAGCACTAGGTCACTGGGTTACAACCAATCAAGTAAAGTATCTTTTTATAAGTAAAAGAGGCTCAAGTTCTATTAGACTCCAGAAGCATGGATATCCATATAATGAATCCTTTAGTTTGTAAGGATGTGTTTAGTAACTGCATTAATGTAGAGATAATATGCATTCATGGTGGTGGTAGAAAAAAATATCCCTCACACATTTAGAAATTAAAGCAGTTTTATCGTCAGGATGTAATGCATGATTTGACTCATGTTGCCATGTTGTAATACTAGGAAATAATTTTCCCATTAAAAGAAAAAACTATGGAAAGTATAGAAGGAGAGAGAAACTATATATACAATGTTGCAGGCTGATACACTTGATAGAAAAGAGGCTAAAACAATAGGTTAATACAACCCTTCAATACACTAATAATGAAAGAACAAGATAGTATCACTCATAAAAAGATCGAATATCAAAAACATTGGTATAGAATCTGTGAAGTGAGCAAAATTTGATTGTAGCTACACAATCAAAAATACTTTATCTATTAACAGAAGCATGTCCCAATGACATAATAACAGAAACTCAAAACTTTAGGAGATGTCAGCACAGGAGCAAAAGGTAAACTCATAGAAAACCCTGAAGTAAGATTAAATGCAAGACAGAACTCTAGACAGGGACTTACAAGACACACTGAAATTGAGAAAAAATAGAAGAAGGCCACCTGAGGTCTCTCAAATGAAAGTGATTAGTTAAAATTAGCTAAGCACTGCAATGCAAACTTCTAAACATATTTTTTCAGTGTCAAGCAGAAACCTCATGAAAGGACAAAACCTAAACTATGGGTACCTGTAAAGAAAGAAAAAAAACTGAAGAAACGTTTTGCTCTGATATACCATTTTTAAAGTAAGGCCAACAGAGAGAAGGAGCAAAAAGTGAGACAGTGGGGTCAACTCATAGTAAGATGGAGGAAAAACAACCTAAAAAAAGAGACACCTCACTAGTCTTCTACTGATAGTAGTAACACTAACTTTTGTGTAGAACTACCCTTTACAAGAGAAGACCTGGGATAAGCTGCAGTGCCAGTGTTTTTGGGGGAGGAAGATGCACCTTCCACCCATAGGCAAGTTACTGAAACGTGCAACCCTCAGTTAATGGACTTACAGGTAAGAAGCATAAACTTAAAATAAAAAGCACAGTGGGAAGGTAATACTCTAATGAGAGCCTGTAACAGATCTCACAAGAGGTAAACTCTTGTCGAGGTGCAATATTCGCTTGGGGCAGATAGAGCATTTAAAGGACTCAGAAGATCCTATCTTGTGTACCTGCATTACTGACTATTGAGAGTACTAATGAATTCATGCTATATACTGATACATCAGAGGGAGGTGTAACAGTACTGCCATGTCAAATAATCCAAGACGAGGTGCAAAAGTAATGAGGAAAGAAGATAGACATTGAACGAGGGTGTCTAGAACTAAAGTGGGCCTTTTATGCCTTATAGTACAACTTGTTGGGTAGACAGTTCAGTTTGGTAACTGATGATGCTGTACTGCATTGCTGGAGTAGACATACTGATGACAATATGAAGTGAGCCACAGGCCTGGCACTGAGGGGTTGTTGAGGTCCTACAATCCTTCTTTATGCCCAAAACACCTGTTTTTTTTTTTTTTGTTGCTAGGATGGGATAGTTGCAACATGTTGGTTATAAAAGTGAGTAATGTGTCTTTAAATCTGTGCAGCAGTAAGTAGTGTGGGAACATATTCCCAACAGTAAGTGAGTAATGTGCCTGTAAATCTATGCAGCAGTAAGTAGTCTGGTAACATATTCACAGCAGTAAGTGAGTAATGTGGCTGCAAATCTGTGCAGCAGTAAGTAATGTGGGAACATATTCACAGCAGTAAGTGAGTAATGTGCCTGTAAAGCTGTGCAGCAGTAAGTAGTGTGGGAAATATTCATGACAGTAAATGAGTAATGTGCCTGCAATTCTGTGCAGCAGTAGGTAGTGTGGGAACATATTCATGACAGTAAGTGAGTAATGTGCCTTTAAATCTGTGCAGCAGTAAGTAGTGTGGGAACATATGCACAATAGTAAGTGAGTAATGTGCCTGTAATTCTGTGCAGCAGTAAGTAGCGTTGGAACATATTCATGACAGTAAGTGATGTGCCTTTAAATTTGTGCAGCAGTAAATTGTGTGGAAACATACTCAAAACAGTAAGTGAGTAATGTGCCTTTAAATCTGTGCAGCAGTAAGTAGTGTGGGAACATACTCACAACAGTAAGTGAGCAATGTGTCTTTAAATCTGTGCAGCAGTAAGTAGTGTGGAACATATTCACAACAGTAAGTGAGTAATGTGCCTTTAAATCTGTGCAGAAGTAAGTAGTGTGGGAAAATATTCATGACAGTAAATGAGTAATGTGCCTGCAATTCTGTGCAGCAGTAAGTAGTGTGGGAACATATTCACGACAGTAAGTGAGTAATGTGCTTATAAATCTGTGCAGCAGTAAGTAGTGTGGGAATATAGTCACGACAATAAGTGAGTAATGTGCCTTTAAATCTGTGCAGCAGTAAGTAGTGTGGGAACATATTCACAACAGTAAGTGAGTAATGTGCCTGCAATTCTGTGCAGCAGTAAGTAGTGTGGGAACATATTCACGACAGTAAGTGACTAATGTGCTTATAAATCTGTGCATCAGTAAGTAGTGGTGGAACATATTCACAACAGTAAGTAATGTGCCTGTAAATCTGAGCAGCAGTAAGTAGTGTGGGAACATATTCACAACAGTAAGTGAATGATGTGCCTTTAAATCTGCGCAGCAGTAAGTAGTGTGTGAACATACGCACAACAGTTAGTGAGTGATGTGCCTTTAAATCTGTGTAGCAGCAAGTGGTGTGGGAACATACTCACAACAGTGAGTGATGTGCCTTTAAATCTGTGCAGCAGTAAATTGTGTGGAAACATACTCAAAACAGTAAGTGAGTAATGTGCCTTTAAATCTGTACAGCAGTAAGTAGTGTGGGAACATATTCACAACAGTGAGTAATGTGCCTGCAATTCTGTGCATCAGTAAGTAGTGGTGGAACATATTCACAACAGTAAGTAATGTGCCTTTAAACCTGTGCAGAACTAAGTAGTGTGGGAACATATTCACAACAGTAAGTGAGTAATGTGCTTTTAAATCTGTGCAGCAGTAAGTAGTGTGTGAACATACGCACAACAGTTAGTGAGTGATGTGCCTTTAAATCTGTGTAGCAGCAAGTGGTGTGGGAACATACTCACAACAGTGAGTGATGTGCCTTTAAATCTGTGCAGCAGTAAATTGTGTGGAAACATACTCAAAACAGTAAGTGAGTAATGTGCCTTTAAATCTGTGCAGCAGTAAGTAGTGTGGGAACATACTCACAACAGTAAGTGAGCAATGTGTCTTTAAATCTGTGCAGCAATATGTAGTGTGGAACATATTCACAACAGTAAGTGAGTGATGTGCCTTTAAAACTGTGCAGCAATAAGTAGTGTGGAAACATATTCGCAACAGTAAGCGAGTAATGTGCCTGTAAATTTGTGCAGAAGTAAGTAGTGTGTGAACATACAACAGTTAGTGAGTGATGTGCCTTTAAATCTGTGCAGCAGTAAGTAGTGTGGGAACAGATTCACAACAGTAAGTGAGTAATGTGCCTGTAAATCTGTGCAGCAGTAAGTAGTGTGGGAACAGATTCACAACAGTAAGTGAGTTATGTGCCTGTAAATCTGTGCAGCAGTAAGTAGTGTGGGAACATATTCACAACAGTAGGTGATAATATGCCTCTAAATCTGTGCAGCAGTAAGGATTGTGGGAACATATTCCCAACAATAAGTGAGTAATGTGCCTGTAAATCTGTGCAGAAGTAAGCAGTGTGGGAACATATTCACAACAGTAGGTGAGTAATATGCCTGTAAATCTGTGCAGCAGTAAGTAGTGTGTGAACATATTCACAACAGTAAGTGAGTAATGTGCATTTAAATCTGTGCAGCAGTAAGTAGTGTGGGAACATATTCGCAACAGCAAGTCAGTAATTTGCCTGTAAATCTGGACAGCAGTAAGTAGTGTGGGAACATATTCACAACAGTAAGTCAGTAATGTGCCTGTAAATCTGGGCAGCAGTAAGTAGTGTGGGAACATATTCACAACAGTAAGTGAGTGATGTGCCTTTTAATCCGTGCAGCAGTAAGTGGAGTGGGAATATGCTCACAACAGCTAGCTTCTCCACAACCTATGTAATTATCACCTTTCTTTAAAACCGTCTTAGAAATGAAAATCTTACAAGGCAAACATACAATAAAACAGCTTGTTTTTAAATTAAGAATGGAATCTAAGGTACTTGGCCCAACGAGGGTACAAAAAGTAACCCTTTCACCCACCTTTTGCCAGTCTTAAACCATGTCTAACTTATTACACATACACAGATATTGCCCTACCAAATGCAAATAATGAACAGTTTTTTTACACAGAATTCTTTGCTCCCCTATACCCTCAGAACATATATGTATTCTTACTCAATGGTCACATAGATGTGACCAAAGGATATCAGCACTGAATATTCTATAGACAGCAATGCATTCACTTTTACTGGTGCCATTTTAAGAAGAAAAATCTACTTGTGATCAAATGAATAAACAAAATGTAGTGCTATCTTTATTTGTCTACATGTATATGCATGTATATTACATTTTCCACAAGTTGTTTTGTCACAGAGTTTTTTATGGTAAAGTTGGTTGAATGATATTAATTGTCAAATTCTGGGGTAGTTGTATTTTGTATTATGAAATGTAAAGTTTATTGGTAATGGTTAATAATGTCAAAACTTTATTTTGTAACAAAAGTTTCAGTTCTTGCATTGTGTGTTTGTGTGTGTGTAAGTAAGTGTTTGTGGATTAGGGCTAGTGAAGGGGCTAGTAACAGGGATAGATGCATGTTGTGCTTGGCTGAGAATGTGTGTATGCATATGAGTGTTTTTAGGTTAGGGTTATAGAAACGGCTACATTAGATGATTGTTTTAGCATTCTGTGTGTGAGATAATGCATGCACTGAGTGTGTATCTATAGCTGTCTTGTGTAGTGGTACTGTCAGGGAATAAAAGATACATTTTTTGCACTTTTGTATAATCAGGTTGTGGGTATGTATATATATATATATATATGTGCACATGCAGGCACACACGGGTGTGTGCGTGTGGTTGTGTGTGTTTTACTCACTGTTCACTGACCAGGTTAATCCTAATTTTCTGACAGTCAAAGAAAACGTGTACATCATGATGGAGCAAAAGGTTGGAAAAAAGTTACAAAATACACCACAAATGATCTAAATTACTATAGATCGTGCACCAGAGCCACAACTTAATTTAATTAATTATTTTAGCAAAGCACACAAAATCAGTCACCTTCTTCAGCAAATTCTCTGGCTGGCCCTAATAGATCTATGTGAAGGTTATATGAGGGATATAAGAATAACTAAATTGGATTTGTGTTCATAACTATGCACATACGCTATATCTAGTTGTAAATGTCATCAGTATTGTGTGTGTAATATGAATATGTTTGTCAAATGTTTCAGGTTACACTGGCATTCTGTCACATAACCAATTGTTATTTTTCTGTTGCCCATGTCATCACCATGTCATATTCACTTTGACAGACTTTCTCGAACTCTGTCTCTAGGGTTCTACAAAAACTCACAAAAGTTTCATGAATCATCAAGCCATCATTCACAATAAGTTATGCAGCTGGTTCCATAGGACATGGTTTAAAAATAACTATCATCTGTGAGTGTAAATATCAATACTGAACTCTGCCTTGATAGAAGCTGAAAATTACAGATAGGCTCTTTACTACTTCCTTATGGCTACCTAGAGAGATGAAAGCAGATGTAAGCTTTGAAGTTAACTGTGGTTATGAGTTCCTGATGGGACTACATTTAAAGTAGTGCTCTGTGTTCAACAAACATAGGGTAATTACAGCAACGGCGCTATCATGGGACTTGAGCTTGCATTCCTCTTTCCTCCAGTCAATGTGAAGGTTGTGATCAGTTTCTAGTCTCTCATCAAACAGTATTTTGATGTTTGCAATAAGTACATTCAAAGAGACAGACTGTAATATGAAGGTATGTCACTTTGCAGACATATTTCAGCTTTGGAATGAATTTAAATTAGGGAATATACTAATCATTATTCAACAGGAATAATAAAATAGAAGAGCAAAAGAAAATTAAGGATTGAATACAAAGAACTGAAAACATTTGCTTTGTTAACTTCAATATCCCAACTAATGAAATGAATGAGGCAGAAAAGAGGTTTAAAAAGTACAGTTTTAACTAACCAAAACTTATTATGATCAAGCATTTGAAGCTATTACAACTTAAATTTGAAGACTATTTTCCCTCAAGTCAAGTTACAAGAGAAAGCTTTTTGACGGTTCTGGATCCATTTAATCTCAACAAATGAGAAACGGATATGTATACAAATGAAGACAACATGTTAGCTGATAGTTCCACACATATTATTTTGAAAAATCTGATAACTATGTCTACTGTGTGAACAAGTGTTTTCATCTTATCTGTATAAAAATAAAAAAATAAAGATATATATCCACTTAAGAACTGATGACATCATACAATGAACCATTCTTTTTTTATATATTTTTAGCTTCTAGTTTTTAACACATATTTGAAACTAATCTGGTGATTAACACCTAGCAAATATGAAGTGTTTGGTTTTATCTGCCAAAGTGTTCCTTTTAATTCAGCAAGTTTTCTCCATCACTCCCTGTCAAAATTTTTTCAGTGCAATCAATGACATAAAATACAAAATGTTGAAAATATTTGCACCTAAGTGCATACTTAAACAATATATTATTTTTTTCTTTTTGATTAGCACTGAAATGCTCATCTATTTTTGAACTTAGTTTCCTGATGGTTATACCAGTATTAACTGCTTGACATGCAATACACTCAGTCACATATACTATGTGTACTGCAATTGCAAAACCTGGTTACTGGATAACTTGCCTCAGAGTTAATGCAGTAATAAAATCAAACTTTAGCTGCAAATCTGCAGCGATTACATTTATTACAAGTAAATGTGTATCTCCATTGTGCAGTCCCATTGTCATCATTCTATGCCTAAAATTGATTACTCATATTAAAAACTCTATTAATAAAATAGGACTGATATCCACTATCCTTCTATAATTTCAATCACAAGCTAGAATTTACTAGTTGTTGCTTACTAAGATTTTAATCACTTCAGGACAAAGTGTGCACGTCAAAACCAACCAAGATTATAATTTTCTCCTCTATCAGACATATTTTATGTGTATTCTCTTTATTTACACATCCATCTATTTGCCTAAATTTATCAGTTCTCCTCTTAACTCATTGAGAATTATCTTCCACTATCTCAACTATCTTCTTTCAAGGAGTTTACTCTTTAAAATGCCTTGTTCATTCTGAAATATTAAAATTGAAGTTGTCAACCTGTTTGATGTAATCTTCTGTCCTCTTATTATATTTAATTTCTGTTTAGTGTGGTTTTACTTGCACATTCTAAGAGTTACTAGATATTTCCTTTCTTGCTAAAGGGATAATGAGAGTTCCGTTATCTAAACTATTTCCGTACCTGGTTTCTTAAGAGAAGGCATTCACTTTATTAATGGAATAACTATGTTTCAAAAAAACTTAGTTGTGGTATTCTTCAAATTATCCTGAAACCATCCAACAGTTTTCATCAGATTACTTTATGAAAATCATATCATCAATAAGACATAAATAATTTTTAAGAAAACATGAAAAACAGCCTTGACAAAAACATTTATAACTTCACACAGTGACAGGATTATGTTGGCATCTTTGTGGGCCATCATTAATTAAGTAGCATGAGGTTGCAAAAAGAGGAATTGCTATTGATACACATTAAGAGTGAATTTATATTTGTATATACAGTAGAGAGTCAATTATCCAAATGTCAATTATCCAAAATGTCAGTTATCCGAACACAGTGTTCCAAAGTTTTTGGGTAGGAAAAATCATAATGTCTGAATATGTAAGCATTATACATATTTGCTTGTGCACGTTTTTTGAACTTGTAGCCTGCTCATGTGTGAAAAATATTCTTTATTGTCCACTAAATGGTTGAAATGTGTATTCCTTGCATGCAGAAAAAACAGTATTTTAGAAGTTTTTTTATCCGGTTCAATGTATGTTTGATTATCTGAACAGTTTGATTATCCAAACTACCCTTGGTACCAGTTAGTTCATATAATCGACTCTCTACTGTAATTACACTTTTCACATGCGCACACGCACATACACACACACACACACACACACACACACACACACACACGCACACACACTTGCAAATATATTTATTTTTTTGCTAGTTTGGAGATTGTCAGTAATTAGTAGAACTTTTCGATAGTTTTGACTTTTGGGCAGTTAAGAAGTCAGAATTATGTCCCAGGTACCTTGAAGTAAGTCTAAACAATTATCATTTGCTATTTTTGTTTATAACTTGTTTGTAGTTGTACTCATGAAAATGACAAATGTGAGCAAACTTTTAAAGATGTGGCGAGTCAGAGGGTTTGTAATTCTACATATTATAATGTACTTTCTTAAGACCAAGAAATAATCATAGGTATAGTATATTGCAATCCATTTTTTATTATTTATACTTCTCTACTATTAACAGCCATATTTACAATGGGATTTATTTTTCATTGAAACTTAACAGGATACAGTCTGTTAACACATCAGCTATTCTTAATTTTAACTTTTAATCAGCATTTTGTCAAAGCCTGCATGTAGAAAACCAACCTGGAAGTTGAAAATCTTGAAAAAAATGAATTAATCTTTATCATCTGATAATATTGATAGTGCCCAAGGAGTGGCACTAATTATTAACTCATTCCCACCAGTGGAGCTCCAGATGTTTGCACTGTAACTTCCAATGGGGAGAGCCTAAGATTTTTGATAAACTTAAATTATGTCCTCACATTTCAAACAAATGTTCCTATCTCTGGAACCATAGGGGTCATGAAAGAAGTATAAACGACAAACCCTTTAGAAAAAAATATTGTTATAGTACTAGTATTCTTTAGGTTCTTAGTCTTAAACTGGATTTTATAAGTCACAGTAAACACAGCAACTATTAAGTTTGTAATATTACAATATCTCAGCAACCACTCAAGTTACACACATACTGCAAGGAACATTTTGTTCATTCAGCTGAGAGCTTTCATATGAGCTAATCAGTTCTTTCTGTGGTACTTTAAAACATTAAATTTATGACAACAATAAATATATAAACAAAAACTGATATCATTTTACCTACACTAGTCAGTTGTCAACTATCAATACAGTTATCTTTGCCACTGTTTCAGTTATAAGATGAAGTATTTTAATACTTTGTATGTAATATGGTTTTGGAATTATTGATGCAAATAAGAATAGGCAATATTTGATGTCTAGAGGTGTCAGTAGGCTGTAACTGCAAAGGCACCTGGAGGCATCTCCCAGCTGTAATGATTTAAAAAGTCTTTTAATGCATGAACATTAGAATTGGTCTGTGATGAAGATGTGAGATTTATCTTCAAGGAATGCAGATCTTCTCAGTTCTTCAAGCCAATTGTAGTTGCTTCTGTTTATACTCCATATCCCACTAAAGGCAAATTAAATAAAATGTTTCTACTGTGTTTTCCTAGCACATTATTTGATAAGGGTTGAAGTAGGTGGGTGCAGCTGCTCACAGGGCATTTCAGCCATCTGAGCAGCAAAACCCAAGAATAAATGCTGAACGCATGGCCATTACATGAAAGTCCTCCCCCTTCCTTTCCTAGGCAGCTGCTGTCCATTGAAACATACAGCATGCTTTCACAAGCAGTGCAGAAACATATAACAATATGTACTTCTGCCAAGGTTAGTACAGAGAGAGAGCAACACTGAGAAAATGCAACTGGGAACTGTCTTGCCAGAGGCAGATTGCAGTAAAGCCCAATACTGATATATGACTGTAAACAGATAACAAATGGGAAATCTTACTGGGAATATGTAAACAAAAGAAGGATACAGTACAGTGGAAGGGTGATTATGATTAGCTTTGCAGCAAATGATGAACTAGTGAAGGATGTGGTACACCATTACCCTCACAAGCTTGAAGTAGTGGAAAGAGTTAGGTCCGTGACTTCCATGAAGATTGAATTTCCTGGTAAACACAGTGGAGAGTCTGCCAAGGTGTGCAGCAGTGAGGCCATTCAGCATCTGCCCACAAGCCAGGGAATGCAGAAACTAATGTAATGCAAGTGATAGGGCAGGGATAGTGTAGAAAAGAATACCTTTGCAACACTTCTGGATATGACCCCTGGCATGGATTCCCATTGTGACTGATGGTTGGCAGCTTTTCCATGTGGATGTCTGAGTGCCAGCATCTATATGTCATCAAATCTAGGGAAGAAGAAAAATGCCAGGTGTGGATCATTACTTTACCGAATAATGTCTAGAAAAATAGCTGGCTTATGGTTCCGTTTCCTGTTTTGTAGGCATGGGGAGGAATCAGAGATGGGGTGGGATTCATAGTTTACAATGATGGATTTTGAGACTGCTGCTTGTAATGCTGTCTAGGCTGAATTTCACACTGTCCGTAGGTATGGTTGCCTAGTTCACATGGGATAAATACTCTGTTACCAGGTACAGATGTTGAAGCTCACTACAGAGTACACTGCATATCCTGACTTCCAGTTACAGATTAAAGAAGCTGAAATAATTGCTGGCTTTCATGCTACACAGAAGCATAGCTCAAGAGATGTTGAACCTTTCTCTGACTCGTTTCTTACTTGCTACATTCAGTGCCATCTCACGTACTTTATTGCATGCCTACCGAAGATACATGATGCCGCTATCCTCCTTCCCCTCATTTTATTCCATGGAGGAACTGTCTGCAGTCATCCTTTCATGTTCACACAATAGTATAGAAAGGTGTCATAGGAAGGTCTGCACCCCATGTGGGTCCCACTATGCAGGCCTCCATGAGCTGTTTATAGTTATTGGCTCTGAGGAAAATCAAATAGAAGGCCTGAAAGATTTCATGCTATGGGCCCTGCCTCATGATGTTGGCCTTAGCAAGAGCTTGGCTGATAAGGGTACCTGCGAATGGCATGGCACTAGCACAACACTTTTTCCTCTCTGGTAACCTAACTTGCTACACAGTGTGTTCTCCAGCAAAGCAATTAGTTGGCAGTTTATGTAGCAGCTTCTGTACCTGTTTTTACTCTGTAATTTGAACACACTCTCCCTCATCCTCTATGCAAACATTTTTTGATATTGTGACATGCCACCTGTCCAGCCACTGGTTCCTTGGACATGGGCTGCAGTGTATGACAAGTATATCCCCAACATTGGCTACTGCAAGGTTTCTGCTGCTGTATATTACTTTGCTACTAGGCTGTCTGATGCATTAAGTGTATTTGCTACTGTACTATCTGCATGGTACTGTTGTTTCTGATGCACCCTGATGGGCTGCATATATGTTGAGGAGGACCATAGTATGTTTTGACATGGGTCTGAGTGTGCTGGGTCCTTGTTGTTGGACTGCTACTATCTGCTCTGCCTGTGGAGCTAGTGATATGTAACCTGTGTGAGTAGCTTGTGGCCACTGGATGTTCTTTTTTGTTTTTGGACTCCTACTATAAGCACTGCCACGTAAAAATATGGACACTTTGTGACATGCTTGGATTGCGACCTTGGTCTTTCATCAAAGTCAAAGTCAAAGTAATTTTTACAGACCCACAAAACAGTGTAAGCTGAACAAAATTTTGTTACTTTGGTCACAATGTGCAGACAGCTCGTACAATACAAGAAAGCAACACGACTATTTAACAACACAGTAACAATAGACAGTTGCCATGACGTAAGTTATTTCTTCATGTAACTAGTAGCAGCAGTGAATCAATATTGCACATATAGATATTGAAAAACCAAATGACCAGATAAAAGGAAAGGAATATGCCAAACTCAATTTTACGCATTTCGTCCACTTTAATATCTATGAACTTCTTCAGAAATATCATCCTAACAGTTTAAACCATTTATATACAATTGAAAATCATTCCATGTGATCTAACTGACCAATAAAGTGTAAAACATAATCAATTCAAATAATTGGTGTTCAAAATTGTTAAAACACTTCTTTTTTTAAAAATAACTTATAAAATAATATATTATATTATAATATAATTGTGTTACATATAACACTTACAACTAAAAAAAATACTTAAAAAAGTTGTAATATACAGAATAATTTTATAACTTTTGTGCTTTTAGAAAGCACTTTATATTTATCGTATCATTTAAACCAGGAAGCTGGTCTGCATTCAGCATTATCTGCCACAAGGTTTCTTTGCATTCTAGCAAACAAACTAAATAATTCAACAAACTAATAAAAAATAAAACATGGAAAAAGCACCACACTAGGAAACAAAAACTGTATGTTAGCGCTTTCGTTTACTAAAAATATGTAAACTTCTTCAGACAATTCACAAACAAAAAATCAACCCTTAAATACTTTAAAAAACATGACATAATTTCCTGAAACATCATTTCCTGAAACATCATTTCCTGAAATATCATTTCCTGAAACATCATTTCCTGAAACAACCTTACCTCAATTTAAAGTAAAAGAACATGCAATGTAAAGTGAAAACTACATAAATCTATTCATAGATACTATGTTAAACTATTTTCTCATGAAATTCAGTATATTTTTTATCTTAATAAAGATTTAAGTTTTTATGTGCTCCTGATAGAGATGATGTCATTTAAACCTGGTGGGACCAAAGCGTTTAGTTTCAACTGCCATAAAACGTCTTTTTCTTCAAGTTTTAGGCTAGTTGGTCCCCCTCTTTCATTCTCAGATACCTTTTCCATAGCCATGAATAAAAATTCATGCTCAGGGAATGATAAAATGTGCCTAGCTAGGGCATTGGTAGTGTTCCCTTTGTTAATTGCATAGTAGTATTCATAAATTCTGTTTTTCAGTGTTCTATCATTTTTACCTATATAAAAAGCCTGGCATTTAGAGCACAAACTAAGATAGACCACCCCCCTAGTGTTACAATTAAACTTCCCATTGATGTAAAACTTTTTTCCTTTTACTTTAAATGAGTTACTCACTTTTATGTACTTGCACCAATGACAGTTTTCACATTTGAACATCCCTTTATGTGGGCGGTGCACATTGGAATTATTATTTTCCAAAAGTGCTTTCAAATTACATCCCTTATGAAAAACCACTTGAGGAGTTCATTAATGTGTTTACTAATTGACTGATCTTCTGATAAATAACACCAATTTTTGAAAATAATAGTTTTTAAAGATGGAGCATCCAAAGAAAATGTGGTAACAAAACTAGATGCAAATGAACCCTCTTTCTCAAAGCTCTTTACATTATTAAAGTCATGCAAAAGTGGGCAATCAAAAGAGGTGGTCAAACCAATGACAAGTCCACTATAGATTCAATAGTTGTTTCATTCTCTTTTAACTGTAAAATTGGTTTAAATAAACCACTTGCCCTTTTATTCTTCACCTCTTCAATAAGTTCAACCACCAATCTAGGTGGGTACCCACGTTTCATGAACATATCTTTTAACAATATACATTCTTGAAAAAAGTCATCCTCCAGAGTCACCATCCTGGCAGCCCTAACGAGTTGTCCTTTCACCACACCCCTTTTCTGGTGGTAAGGATGGCAACTAACTGGAGAAGTGCAAAAATGCATTAGAATATGTGGATTTCCTAAAAATCTTGGAAGTAAAACTATTTTTCTTAATATTCTTTGTTAGTTCCACATCCAAGAATGAAATCCGTTCTGTTTGGAATTCCCATGTAAATTTCAAAAAAATTGGTGTATTTAGTAATTTGTTCAACAAAGGTAGTGGCAGAGGTGATATCTCCTCTCCACAGAATGAATATATCATCCAAGTAACGGGTGTACCATGCGGTCCTCTCTTGAAAGATGGTGTCAACGAACAAATAATGCTTTTCCCAAAAAGCCATAACAGCATTAGCAAAAGTTGCTCCACAGGGGGACCCCATGGCTACACACGTTTTCTGGAGGTAAAATTGTTTGTTGAACAAAAAGTAATTATTATTAAGGACTAGTTCCAATAAGTATATGATTAAATCAATACTTTGTCCTTCTACCTGTTTTTCTAAAAGGAAGACTCTTACCCATTCACATCCAAGTTCTTGTGGAATAGATGTGTAAAGGTCGCAAACATCAATTGTAAAAAAAATAAGGGCCTCTTCAAATGGGAAGTTATTAATCATTTGAAAAAATCCCATGAGTCTTTGCAAATATTCACCTCATTTTTCAAGGCCTCCTTAAGTTTACAATCAACAAATTTGGCACACCCATATGTGATAGTTTGTCTCCCATCAATGATGGGACGAAAGGGTGGTTTTTGCAATTTTTTGTGTATTTTTGGTAACCCAAAAAGGGTCAGGGTAATTGGATAAATGATTTCCAAATAATTCATAAGGTCCAGATCAATACAGCCTTCAATGAACAAATCTTTGATGAACCCAGTGATCCTATGGTAAGCTCCATTCATCTCATTAAGAGACACTTGCATGTAAGCTTCACTGTCAAGTAATGACTCCATGTTCAATACATAATCTTCCCTGTTCATGAAGACCAACCCACCCCCTTTATCTGGTTTCATAATACAAATGTTTGCAAATTTCAACCCCTGTAATGCATCTTTCTCAGTTTGGGTAAAGTTATTGTAAAAAATGTTACTAGGACAGTGTGTACCCATAAGTGACCTAAAATCATTTTCACATATTTTTTCAGAAAGAGCAATAGTGGGGTGCAACACAGGGTTAAAGATGCTGGTGACTCTAAAATCATTTGTGAGACTCGAATTACTACCTAAAAGAACATTTAAATTCAGTTTCCTTGTAAAAGTTTTCAAGTCAATCAATGTTCTTTCCAAATTACTCCTAAAAGTGGGAACAAAGGAAAGCCCTCTAGCTAAAATCTCTATGAGTGCAGAATCAGGAACCATAGAGGAATAATTATAAATTTTGAAATCATTAGAACTAATACAAAGAATACATAAATTATTTTAAAGGTGTGTCTTTTTCGTTTTGGAACATAAATTATTTTGTTCAATTTCTTTAGAAACAATAAAATTAAAGTCACTTGGGGAGATTATCTCATCTTCCTGTTCTGTTTTTTCCTCTTCCACTGACTTTGATACTGGACTTGATTCCATTGCCCCCCAGTGTTCGCTTTTCTGCGGGTTTGAAAACCCTGATTCTATTCTTGATTCTTAACACTGTTAGAGTCAGAACCATTGTTTCTCTTACTCCTTCTAACTGGTGAACTCATTGCAGTTGCATCAAATGGTATATTATTGTTGTCAAGTCCAATGAATATATCCCCTGAGGAGGTCTGGTCATAGTCAATGATCGTACCTTTCTTTAAAAAATTCGAGGGAGGGGTAAGCAGCACCCTTTTCGTATGCAATAGAGTCCCTATTTAGTTTCTTGACCTTGTTTTCTTTTATCTTTGATAAAGCACTCTCCATACTCGAAAAAATTCGAAGAAAGTCAAATCTATACCGCGGAAACTCGACGTCCAACCTAATGCTGTTGTCTAAGTCCACCAGTTCTATTTTAAAAACCTCTATTTGTTAGCCATAGTCTTAGACATTGGGCCACAAGGTTCACAGCGGATTGACAATGAAAGTAACAAAAGTGGAACTTTGCTATTAGATAATGTTCAAGCTGGTATGTCATATGCACATGCAGTTTCCACCACCAGCAAGTCTGGTCCTTTTTTGATGGACAAGACGGGGAACAAGAAAACCCCAAGATGGTCTGGGAAAGTTCAAACAAGGAGCAGGGGGAGGGGCAAAAGTAAAAAAAATAACTAAATTACAGTATAACTGTGTGCAATCTAACGAATGAAGTGTTACCTAATGAAACTTTATCTGTACTACCAAAAGGTTTTTCTTTCATTCCATCAAATCGAGTGAACATTCCTAGATTCATAGTTGATTTCAAAATGTATTTAAGAAAATTGAATTTAAAATACATTTTTGATGGTATGTGTGACACCGAGTATGGTGAAGGTGAATGTAAGAAAAAAAGTACATATAATCCATTATTGAATTCTACTTTGACAGTTTTTGGTAACATATGTGAACAAGATTTTAGAAAAATTTGATTTTTTAACAACAATGAATCTAATTTGACATCCCTTGAGATTAAAGCACTTGACAAGTTAGCCAGAAACAAGGATTGGCGTATTATGAAAGCTGATAAAGGTGGAACTATAGTTATAATGAAGTCCATAGACTATAGTAAAGCAGTAAATTCCTTGTTAAAGGATGAGACTTGTTATAAGATTGTCACCAGAGAACACATCATCAAGAGTTTTCAAAAGGTTGACTCTTGTTTGTTTGACTTATTTAGTCAAGGTAATATTGATTACTTTGTGTATGACTATTTACTTATTGAATATCCAAAACTTGTACACTATTTGGTATTCCCAAATTGCATAAACATACTGAGGAAATACCATTTAGACCAATAGTGTCTGCAAGTTTTTCAAAGACAGAATCTATTTCTATCTGCCTTGACAAACAGTTAAATCCAATAGTACAAAAGACAAAGTCCTATTTGAAAGATTCATGGCATCTATTGGAATGTTTAGGCCAGTTAGAACATGGAGGTTCAGTCTTTAATTTTGCATCGTTAGATGTTACATCGCTATACACAAGTATTCATCAGATTACTGGTGTGGAATTTTTAAGGGAGTTTTTAAGTTTTCACACAGATTTGGATAACACTAAGGTTAACACTATATGTACTCTAATAAATTTAGTTTTAGAAAACGATTTCTTTACATTTGAAAAGACACATTTTCAACAGACATCAGGTGTTGCAATGGGGTCTAGAGTTGCTCCCAGTTTTGCCAATTTAGTCATGGCAATGTGGGAAGTCAAATTTTTAGACTCACATCCACTATCAAAAAATATTTTCTTTTATAAAAGATATATAGATGATTTGATTTTCTTATGGTGTGGAGATGTTGAATCTTTCAAAACATTTGTTGATTATTTAAACAATTCTACTGATTTTTTGAAATTCACTGTTGATCATTTTGGTGTTAGTGTAGATTTTTTGGATTTGCATTTGAGTCTGAATAATGAACATACACACTTTGAAAGTAGCAATTTTAGGAAGTCAACATTTGTCAACCAGTATCTACACCACAACAGTTTACATCCTAAATTTATGAACCATGGTGTAGTTAAGGGTCAGTTCATCAGACTCAGTCGTTTGACTAGTAGAAATGACATTTTCTCAGATGAAACAGTCAAACTCACAAATTTCTTTTTAGAAAGAGGGTATGACCAGGTATGGTTAAGTCATATATTAAGTGAAATAACTAAACTGAGGGCAGATAAAGAACGTCCAATACTACACCAAATTATGAATCTCAATGTTCCTAGGAACAATGTGGATGAAGTTTGTAGTACTTCTAGACTAGCCTTTCCTATTCCAATTTCAGATGAGATGGTTATTATTAGAGAGATTATTTGTAATAACTGGAAAGTAATATTAGGTAACACAGATTTGTGTAAAGTTATAGGTAAAGTTCCATATTTTATGTACAAGAAGACTGTGAATATGAAAACTATGCTTGAAAGTAATAATTATAAGTCCACTGAGGTCACTGACAATTTTAAATCTAAGTATGGTACATTTCCCTGTGGATCTTGTAAACAATGTAGGTATATCTCTGGTAGCAACACAGTTTTTTTTCAAGCACTTGAATAGGGTCATTCACAGTAGAAGGCATTATACCTGTAAGTCAAGAAATGTGGTTTATGCTGCTTTATGTAATACATGTGAGCACTATTATATAGGAAAAACTATCAGAACTTTGAACAGGCAAATTTACGAACACACTTTGGCAATTAGAAAAAAAGATATGGTAAACGCATTAGCAAAACATGCCATCAAGTGTTCAAATTTCAAAAAGTTCACATTTTCAGTATTAGAAAAGGTAAATGATGATCTGTTTAGTGGAAACTTCAAAGTTAAGTTAGAATGCAAAGAAACCTTGTGGCAGATAATGCTGAATGCAGACCAGCTTCCTGGTTTAAATGATACGATAAATATAAAGTGCTTTCTAAAAGCACAAAAGTTATAAAATTATTCTGTATATTACAACTTTTTAAAATATTTTTTAAGTGTTATATGTAACACAATTATATTATAATATAATATATTATTTTATAAGTTATTTTTTAAAAAAGAAGTGTTTTAACAATTTTGAACACCAATTATTTGAATTGATTATGTTTTACACTTTATTGGTCAGTTAGATCACATGGAATGATTTTCAATTGTATATAAATGGTTTAAACTGTTAGGATGATATTTCTGAAGTTCATAGATATTAAAGTGGATGAAACGTGTAAAATTGAGTTTGGCATATTCCTTTCCTTTTATCTGGTCATTTGGTTTTTTGGTTTTCTTTGTGTGTGACATTATAAGTGGTACATATAGATATTGCACAGAATATGAGACTTAATTATTCACTTTGCACGGAATGTTATCTTGCCTCTTGATTATTGCACAGCAGTATGGGAAGAACCAGAACCAGCCTAGCTACTCAACCATTTAGAGCAATTTGCATTAAGTATTACACAGAGATGTTTTTCCTTCAGCTGTGCAACTGATTGATCTGATGTCCTGTTATTGTGTATGTTATTGTAGTTCAACAGTCTGATGGCATGTGGAAAGAAGCTCCTGCTACATCTGGATGACTTGCAACGTATGCTGCGAAAACATTTGGCTAAAGACAAGCAGGAGAATAGTCCATGAGCAGGGTGAGTGAGGTCATTGACTATCTTTTTGGATCTGCCTAGACACCCAGCCTCATGCAGGTTCTGTAAAGATGGGAGTGAGGACCCTATAATCATCTCTGCTACCCTCACCACCCTTTGGAGAGCCTTGTGGTCTAAAGCCTGGCAGTTCCCATACCACACTATGAGATTGCTTGTCAAGGTGCTTTCAATGGTACCTCTACAGAAGGCCTTGAGGACAGAATGTGAAAGGTTTGCTTTTCTCAGCCTTCGTAGGAAGTGTCGACATTGTTGGGTCATCTTGGCAATGTAGTTAGTGTTTACCAATCCTGACAAGTCCTCAGAGATGTGCATCCCCAGGAATTTGGTGCTCTTTACCCCTTCTACTCTTCCTCTTTAATTCTGAGTGGATGATGTGCCTCCTGATTCCTCCTGAAGTCCATTATTAACTCTCTGGTCTTATTTAAGTTCAAAGCCAGGTTATTGATGTCACACCAATCAATCAGATGGTTAAATTCCTGTCTGCAAGCTGTTTGATCACCATTGTGATGACCATTACAACTGTGGTATCATCTACAAACTTGATGATCTAGTTCAATCTGTGCCTAGCGATGCAGCCACGTGTCAGCATGGTGCACAGCATCAGTTTCAGGACACATCCTTGAGGGACTCATGTGCTCAATGTTATGCTCTTTGAGGTGTTTTTACCCACACATACCTTTTAGGGTCTGACAATAAGAATGTCCAGCAGCCAGTTACATAAGGGGGTGTTGACGCCCAGCTGGACCAGCTTCTCTATCAGATGTTGTGGAATGACCATATTGAAGTCAGAGCTGAAATCAATGAATAGCATCCAAGCGTAACGGTTCTTGTTTTCTAGATGTGCCATGGATTCATGAAGTGCTAATGAGATGGTAATTGGACTGATAAGCAAATTGGAATAAATCCAGTGATGCAGGTAGGCTTGATGATAGATAGTCCTTGATCAACTGCTCAAAGCACTTCATTACCATGGAAGTGAGAGCAACTGGATGGTAGTAATTTAGGCTTGTTAGCTGAGACTTTTTGGATAATGGCATGATTGTTGTATTCTTGTAGCATTTGGGTACTGTGGCCTGGCACAGAGATGTGTTGAATATATCTGCAAGTACGGTTGACATTTGATCAGTACAGTATCTGAGGACCTGCCCCCCGAATGTTGTCAGGTCCAGCTGCTTTTCTAGGATTTACTTGGCTTAGGGTCCACCGAACATCCGCTGGGTTGAGGCAGAGCACTTCATCACCTTGTTTGATGGGGAGTTTTGTTATCATGGTATTTCCTTCAGTGAACTTGCTGAAGTAGATGTTAACCTCATTTAGGAATTCAGTGTTGTCATCACATTGAAAGGAAATAGTCCTCTAGTCTGTTATAGCTTGTATCTCTTGCCACAGATGCCTGGAGTCCCTCAGGTCAGAGAAGGTACCTTGAATTTTCTGACCATAAGCACACTTTGCCTCCTTTATTCCTCTGTTAAGTTTTGCCCTGGCCTCCCTGAGATTATCCTTCCCTTTGATTTGAATGCAGCATTTCATACTTTCAGGAGCTCATATACCCCTCTCTTCAGTCAGGGTTTCTGATTTGCCCATGTGGTGATGCTCTTGGTGACTGTCCCATCATCCACATACTTTGAGATATAGGCCATCGCAGAGTCTATATACTCCTATGGGTTGATGTGGTGACTCACTGCAGCTGCCTTCTTAAAGACATTCCAGTTCGTGTTTTGAAGCAATCCGGTAGTGCCAAGACTGCTCCCTCTGGCCATACCTTTACTTGTTTGATGGTTTCTTCTGTTTAACAATGGTCTGTATGCAGGAACTAGCATAATGGCAAGATGATCCGAGTTACCCAAATGTGGATGGGGTACTGCCTTATAAGGTAGTTTTACATTGGTGAAGATCTTGTCCAGTATGTTCTCTTGCCTTATTGTGAAGTTAATGTGCGGGTGGTTGCGGGGTAGTACAGATTTCAGGTTGGCTTGGTTAAAGTCACCTGCTATTATGTAAGCAAACTCTGGATTCTTGTTCTGCATATCATTTATGGATTGGTCAAGTATGGCCAGTGCCTCATTGGTATTGTCACAGGGAGGGATGTAAACAGTTGTAATGCTCACACCACTAAACTCCCTTAGCAAGTAGAAGGGTTAACATTTTACCTACATGAACTCAATATTCTCAGAGCAGTGGGTGGTAACCAGCTTGCAGTTGGTACACCAGTTGTTGTTTATGTAAATACAAACACCCCCTCCTTGAGATTTACCAAAAAGGGACTGGTTCCTGTCAGCTCAAAATAGTGTCATCCTATCCACATAGATTGCACTATCATTTATATTGGAGTTTAACCACGTCTCTGTGAACATAAGCAAATGACTGTTCCTCACCTTACTTTTCATGGAGAGCTCCAGCCTTATGTAGCCCATCTTATTATCCAGGGAGTGAACATTTGCCAGTAGCACAGAGGGAAGTTCAGGCCTGTGAGGGTTAGCCTTGAGTCAGACAGTTAGACCAGTCCAAGAACTTTATTTCCTTGATCTTTCACATCTCTTTCTTCTTATAAGCATCATCTGAGTGGTGAAATTCAAAATTACTTGATCAATACATTTTTGGCCATGCTTTAGTATAATTCCCAGTTCGTGGAGTTGTTGGAATGTATTAGGCCTTATAGGCCTCTCTAGAAACAGCCCATCAAACATACATCATGGCGAATGGGGGTGATTTGAACAATAAGTTGGAAATGAAGAAATTGTACTGGCAAATTAGGTTGAATGTGTGGAACCGGGTTTGAATGATTCCATGTCTTTAACTAGTGTTTTAAAAGACAGGGAAGTAACATTGCAAAGTTATGTTATTGGAATGGCATTCTAAAGCCCTATGAAGTGTTGCTTTTATACACTGTTATTATAGATCATTAACGTTTGAACACATGCTTTTTAAGGTATATTACATAAACTTATGTTTTTTTTGCCTTAGTATTAATTTAAGTGATTGTATACCTTTAAGAACCAAGTGCTCTTAATTATCAGTGTGATTTGATTAGCAGTACAATTTTATTTAATAATCACAATGGATTCATTGTTTTTACACTCTGTTGAAGTCTCTTGAAGATGAAAACACTTCCTTTGTATGAAGCTTGGTTCAATTACATGTGTGTTCTTGGTGTTTACATTTTGGCTATGAGTTACTGGTACCAAGCAGAACTGTTCCTTTTTACTCAGTTATTGTCACTCTTATTAACACTTTTGCATGCCATTTGGAACCATTCATAAAACAGTTATACTAATTATAAAGGAGTCGAAATTCATATCTCTGCATTTGAGGACACCGCTTTTTCTGTTTCCTGATAACCAATGTCTCTCTATCTCTCTGTTAATGAGATTATTTAATAAATGCATCATTATCTTTAACTTCAAAATGCATTTAATACTCTACGGTCTTTGGGAATGAAATCTTATTTTATTTGTCAGCTCTCCATTTCCTGCCTCTTGCATATTCAGGGTTGTGCGGATGTGATATTTTTACAGCCCAGAGCAGCATGTCTTTCCGAAGGTTATGCTCTATAATGCATCTTCATTTCTTTTGGATTCTACTAGAAGCTTGGGGCAGTACCTTGCAAAGAAAGTAAATTGTTTTTGACTCTTTCCACTGGACTGCCTGACCCTCATGTTACACAAATTTTTCACATTCTTTTAAGAATATCTATTTTTTGGACTAACCTAACACAGGAACACAGTTTATAACATTTTGTTTTTTTCTCATGAACTTGTATTATTTTGGTATAAAGTAAACTTAAGGGCTAATATGTTGTCACTAGTTGAGAAGAAATAAAAATTTGAGAGCAGTTAGTTGTATTACCTGAGAGAGGAAAAGTTATAAAACATCAATGTTCCAAACACAGAGTACACAATGCTGCACAAATTGCACTTAGAAAGCGAACACACTTTCAGTAATACCGTGGTTAAAGAACAATTTCCTTTGAAATAGTGAATTATTTAGTATCTATTTAGTATATATAAAAAAAGTACCTTTCCTGTAACTAGTGTAGTCCAGATTCAGATTTGCTGTATCCAGGACTGTATGTAAGCTTCTGAGCACCCCCCCCCCAAGCTTTCTGTGTTGGAGGGAAGCCTTCTAGCTTATCAGTGGGAGTGGTAAGTACTAGGTAACCTATCTACCACATAAGGAGTGGTTCTGGCCCAGAAATTGTAGTTATTGGCCGTTTGTGCAGTTTTTCCATCTCTCTCAACTTTCTGATTTAAAAGCCCACATTTGCACTTGTTTCCCCCCTTCCTGTAACTAGTTTAGTCCAGATACAGATTCTTACTTTTAGTACTTGAATTTGCTTATTCGTGATCAGCACTTGTTCAGAACTTGTAAGCACTAAATAACCTATTAATTACTACAGCACTCAACCTTCCTCATTACCTAGAGGAAAACAGTTTTGGTACTTACTTTCCTCACTTGCCTAGAGGAAAACAGCTCTTGTACTCACGTTCCTCACTTATCTAGAGGAAAATAGTTTTTTTACTCAGGCATGTCCAAGGGTCAGCTCCCAGCGTCCTCTCCTGTCTATCTGATGAATCTGGGCATCTTGGGGCAATGTAGAAATTGCCTCATGTACACAAACAACCCTCTCCTTCTACCACCCAACACTACAACCTGTGAGAGATGCACTTATCTAGCCAAACTGGAGGTAAAGCTCTCTCCAATCAAGACTGAACTTGACAGTCAAGAGGAGAAGGTAAACACTTGCACCACACTCATCACATAGTCTCACTAAATCTACACCACCAAAATCCACACATAGAAACACAAAAGCATTCACAGAGGCTCTCAGTAATAATCTGCTCAAGCAACAGAGACCTCCAAAGCAGAAATGCAAGCAACCTCTACCCCCAACACAACCCAAATGACACATAGCCCGCAGACTCAGTGTGCCACTCAACCACAGCCAATAAGGCAAAACAACGTACCCAACACACTAGTCATAAGCGACTCTATAGTCATGCACACTGATGTCCCACTCACCAGGCTAAACAAGGAGAAGGTTACTGTCAGCTGCCTGTCAGGTGCCAGGATTCGCCACATAACCCACGCACTCAGGTCACTTCACAACAAGTACAAATATGACTCTGTCATTGTCCATGTTGGTGTGAACTACCTGAGATGTACCGCCCTGGACTACATGAAAAGAGACATGGAAGAGCTCTCTGATCTTGTAGCCCAGGCAGGTATGACCCTAGCCCTGAGTAGCATTCTGCCATCACCCAGAATGATGCCGCAGTACAAGGACAAAATGATCGACTTCAACAATTGGCTAAACTTCTGGTGCCATTCTAAAGGGATCCAGTATCTGTCTGCCTGGGATGACATGGTCGACAGACCACGATGCTTTGCCAGAGATGGCCTGCACCTGTGACCCCTGGGATTCTGGATACTGGCTAAGGTTCTTGCTGACCCTATAGTGCCTTTTTTTAGGCAAGGTTCAAATGACAAATTCACCACCGTAACAGGAACAGGCAAGCAAAAACTGAGGGTGATGCTACTCAATGCTAGAAGTCTAAATCTCAAAATGCACTCACTCGAGCACTCCTTAAAATGGAGAACATCGATATCTGTGCAGTGACTGAGACCTGGTTCAAGGATCCAGAGAGCAACCCTGCACTACCAGGCTATAACTCATACCACAATTTTCGGCCATGTAACCTGGACCAGAACACCAAAGGCGCAGGTGTGTCCATATTCATTAAGGATATCCACACCTCCAGGCTAGTTGCTCAGCATAATGCAGCCGAGGTTATCCAAGTGCAACTAACTCTGGGCAAAACTGCAATCCAAATTGTAGCTTGCTACAGATCCTCCACCATGCACCAGGATTCCGACTCCTCTTTTCTTGATGTACTGGAAAATATTAGGGTTCAACCAAACACCCTAATAATGGGCAATTTCAACTACCCCACCATTAACTGGGAAAACTACTCATGTACCAACTCCTTTGCTCAACGCTTTCTGGAATTCATAAACTCCAATGCCCTGGATCGACTTATCCACACCCCCACCAGGGGCAACAATATCCTAGATCTAGTCATTACCAATATGAGTGACCGGTGTTCCATGCCTGAAGTCAATGCCTCATTGGTCCGATCCAACCATAAGCTAATTATCCTAGATATCCACATCCTGCCTCCACCCCCCCCCCCATTAAGGAAACCATGGTAAAAAATTTCTCCAAAACCAACTTCATGCTTCTTAAGACAGAAGTGGTGAACTTCATGACACCCATGCAGATGGACAATGCAGTTGCGACTACTGAATCCTACACAGTTGCACTTTATAAGCACTTACATGAGTGCATGGATCATGCTATCCCAAACAGAACCAAGACGCTATCCTCCAAAAAAAGGAAGCCAATCTGGTGGGCCCCTGCCATAAACAAACTGTATAACAGAAGGAAGAAACTCTTGCAAAAGAGAGTAAAATCCCATGAGTGGAGGAGCTCCCTGGTCAGCCTCAGTAAGAAGCTGCGATCCCTGATAAAATCCTCCAAAGTTACGATAACAAAATTGCCACTGATTCTAAAGACAACCACAAAGCATTCTATAGCTATGTCAAGAATCTCAGTGGCAACACTCAGATCTGCTCTGAGTTACAGCACAATGGCACTAAATATACAGACCCAACTGATATTGCCAACATCCTGGCAGATAGGTTCAGTGCTAACTTTACCCCCTCTCACCCCCTAAAGGGCCCATCTGTATACCGGAAGAATGCAAAGTTCCTGTAATCATGGCTGCACAGGTAAAAAACACACTCTCCAAAGCCAAGAACACAGCATCCATGGGACCAGACAACATCCCAGGCTGCGTTCTACACGAACTACAGAACGAACTGGCACCCCACCTAAGTACCATGTTCAATCATAGCCTCACCTCAGGCTTTGTGCCTGCTGAATGGCGCACAGCAATGGTTAACCCACTCCACAAGGGGGGACCCACCACAGACCCCGGGAACTACCGCCCCATTAGCCTTACGAGCCTGGCCTGCAAGGCCATGGAACGTATCATCATGGAACTTATAAACAAAGACATTGGTAATCTCCAAACTCTGGATCCCACCCAGTTCGGGTTTGTAAAAGGCAGATCATGTCTCCTAAACCTGATAGACTTCTTTGAAGCAGGCACCAAAGCCATAGACAAGGTTAAGGTGGTTCACACAGCCTATCTAGATCTTGCCAAGGCTTTCGACACCATCCCCCACTCTGGAATTATAGATAAACTCACTAAACTAGGTATAAATCCCTATGTCACAAGATGGGTTGCCAACTGGCTCATTGACAGAACCCACACTGTGAAAGTGGCAGGCTCCAAATCTGACTTCAGACCAGTGACAAGTGGAGTACCACAGGGTTCAGTCCTGGGTCCTCTCCTGTTTGGTATCTACTTCTCTGAAGTACAGGCTAACACAGAAGGTCTTTGGCTAACAAAGTTCACAGATGACTGCAAACTAGGAGCCATAATCAAAACTCCTAACGATGTGGACATCCTACAAAAGGGCCTCACTGAGACAGTTGCTTGGTGTCAAAGCCATGGCCTCAAGCTCAATGCCAAAAAGTGTATTGTCATCCCCTATGTTAAAAACTCTGTACCCATGAATTACAACATAGGTGGTAGTATACTTAACACCGAAAGTGTAATAAGAGACCTTGGGACACAGGTGGACAGTAGTCTCTCCTTTGATAATCACATCGCCACAGTAGTCAGGAAATCCTTCTACATGGCACACCTCATCACAAAAGGTTTCTCATCCAGAAAAAAAGAGGCCATTGTTCTCCTCTACTCATCACTCATTAGACCCACTATAGAGTACAACGCCCCTTTTGGTATGTACCTCACAAGACATCTACAACAACTGGAAAGGCCGCAGAAATACCTCACAAAGAGGATTACCGGCCTCAAACAGATGTCCTACGCAGACCGTCTCAAAAAACTCCAGCTTTACTCTGTCACATATCGCCTACTCAGAGGTGATCTCTGCCTAACATACAAAGCTATGTGAAACCCAGAGCTGTTGGACATGGGAGGGTGGCCTAATGGTTAAGGTGTTTGCCTTACAAACACAAGGTACAGGGTTTGAATCTCACAGGGGGATAATTGGCTAGGCTTAAAATGGCTCGCAAGAGCAGTTAGCCTAGTACTAATCTATGAACCTATGAACCTATGCTCCACTTAAAGAAATCCCAATCCCTCCGAGCTACACGCCCTAGGGACCTAAACCTTGTCACCACAATAAACAGAACATGCCAGAGGGATAGATTCCTGTCCCAGAGACTTCCCATACTCTGGAATAAACTACCTATTTATATCAAACAAAGCTCCTCATTAGCACTCTTCAAGAAAAATCTTGATGATTGGATGGGAAATAGGAAATTCACCCCGTGGATCACCTCTGTGGCTCTGCTCGACAGTGGCACAGGAAAATAATTTTCTTGGGTGGCAAAAGCCAGGGTACCTTTTTGGCTGGGCTTGTATAGGCCCCAGGGATGATAGCCTAGTACCTACCTATGAACCTATGAACCTATGAACCTATCAAACTTTATAAAACATCATAATAGACACGTGAAAATTAGAACAGAATACTGAGACTACCTATCCCCGATACGATAGATGTTATTCTTACATAACATTTAAATTCACAAGAAAATTGTTATCTTGAGTTGTACGTGCTTACTAACAGACTGAAAGAAAATCATTGTAACTTTAAAAAACAGCTACGGATGTATAAACTGGTTGCCACTCCCTCCCATTAAATCTCCCTTTCTATCTGCTAATTTTTGTTCTGCTATCATTTCACATTTTGCTTGATAAAGAAAAAGAACAGCATTGCTTTTAATATTCATGTAAAAGCAAGAACATCGGAAGTAAAGACTGTGGATTATGGGTTGGGGCTGTGGATCAACTCTGACACCTGCCAGCCAGAGTACAGTGTGCATCAGTATTAAAGTGTCCAAAATGGCAGTACACACATAGTAAACCACAAAGAGTTTGATGCAGCAGCTGGTTTCTTGACATTAATGGGTAAATGATGCACCTGTTACTATAAGAAATAACCTGCTTCATTCTTTAATGACAATAAACACTATATTTCCGGACTTTGTGAAAGGCAGTATCCTTAGCATGTTGACTATAATTTATAGTTACCTGGTAGGGATACCGCATTTTTAATGTTCATTTTAACTCTCACTGCATTTCACCCTGAGCTATATGCAGTCTGCAAATTTCGAAAAAGCTTGGCAGTTGATAACAATGAAGTGAACTATTTTTACTACACATTATCAGCTTTGCTAGCAAAATATTATCCCTGTAAAAAGCGCTGTTTAAAACCATTTGTGGCTGTCACTGCTTTGTCAGTCAGCATTATAACAATTTAAAATAAATTGTCTAGGTTTTTAACTTTAACAAGACTTCCGTTATGTTGCTAACTGTTCTAAAATGGAAAAAATTATCCTATCCCTTATGAGTCTATGGTAGTAAACAAATTATCCTCTCTGGACAGGAGAAGGAATAAACATCTAACATAGTAGTTAAGAACACCCTGGTGTTTTGCTTAGACCAAGCAAAATGCTGGAGTATTCATAAGTGATGGTAAAAGTGGTACACTCACATTTAGTTCTATAAAATCTATAAAAAATGAAGTAAAATGAAAAATGGCTTAAACGTGCATGCCTGTTGTCTCACGAATATGCTAAGACAGTGAATCCTCATTGCCTTGTATTTCTGATGCAAATCCCACATTCTCTGCAATTCTAACAACAGAGGTACCTTAAACATTTTTTTACGTTAAAAAGTAAGTGGTATTATGACGTCTGAAGTAAAAGCTTGCAGTCCTGAAAACTGACAGAGTAAGTGATACAGTCTCTGACCAATGTGACTGTTGTGTGGTAAAGGGGTTGTGCAGTTTTGCCTCTTTTTATTTGGTCATGGAGGTATTCACATATACAAACAGCATAACAGCTTTGAGTATGGCATCAGCTTTTGTTACTGGATTACTACTTGTTATTATTCTGCCCATCTTTATTTGTGAGTGCTGTTGGTGATGGTCACTTAATCTTTTCTACTTTTAGTACTACACACAATGTCAGCATATATATATATATTTGCTTTTACTACTATATAGATCAATGTTGGCTGAAAGAGGTTCAAGAGGTTGTTTACTTATTTATCCTTTGTTGACCAAGTTAGTCCCACTAGGCTAGTGGTCATGATAACTTCTTTTTTTCTGGAGGCAATGCCCTTACTTATGAAATGAGCAATATAGAATGCCATTCTTTCCGTTGTGGAGACTGGCTGATCAAAGGTAAGGTTGCTGTCAACCTGTGTGGCCAGGTTTATCACCAATGAGTGCCTGCTTAGGGTATTCCTATTGATGTGGTAGTTAGCCAGAATATCTCTCTTACTGAAAGGGATGATAATGCATTTTTTTTTGCATTGAGTTTAAGGCAGTGACTTTGAAACCAATCATTTGTTTGCTTAAGACCCTCTTGTAGGATGTTGACATTATTTGGGGATTCTATGACTGCTCTCAGTTTGCAGTCATCAGCAAACTTTGTCAGCCACACACATTTGGTTTTTGCTTGTACTTCAGAGAAATAGATTCTGAACAAGTGATATTTGACACCTAGAGGTGCAGGAGCAGGTAATTGCAGAAACACCTGGAGGCCTTTTACGTCAGCTCATTCATGCTGTTCATATAGTGGGAAGTGTAGAAGGGGCTTCATCATTGTCCTCTTCTCTGTGTATGTTGATATGAGACTCTGCAAAAAAGACTATCGCTGAGTCTGGAAAGAAAAAATGATGGGCTGCATTTGATGTAAAGTGTGGCAGGACATATAAATGTGGTATTTAATACAGTTATATATCAAGCATGGCAGATGCCAGTAAACATTTTATTTTGTCTGTTCGATCAGCAGCAAAGTCTTGGTATATTCTAACTTGGCATCTTTGGAATGTCAAAGTGTTGCCTTATATCACATTGTCTACTATTTTCAGATTACTGCTGATGTTCAGTAGTTTGGAAACAATTTGTGGATTGCACCCATAGCTGGTATTTGCATGGTGACATGATGTTGTATGTTGGATATTGCACTTATGGATGTTCCTCGTGTCTGTGGCTACCATTTTGTCTCCTGATCATTATGAAGTTTGCATTAGAAGTCATAAGCAGGCAAGACAAAAGTTTGTATTAGTCCATAAATCAGTGCATGTTAGGCATCTATCATTTATGAGATGTAACATCTTATTAGAGCTGCATGGGGTGCATGCCTGATGAGCTTAAACCAAAAATGCACACTGTCAAGGTGAAATATCAAAGATTGGATGTGTTTTTTTTGTTCTTGTTCTGATGAGGTGTGGTATTAACACAGATGGAAGTGCTAAACCGGTTTCAATTTTTGAGTGTATTTTATTAAATGTTTGATATTTCTCCTGGATGGCATGGCTGTGCATTTTTGGTTGGGTTGTTTTGTGAATTACATATGTGATTTGAAAGAGACTGGAAGCCTGTGTCTGATGGGCCTACAAGTGAAAGTGAAAAAACATTTTATAGTTGGCAGGATAAGGTGGTCCATCTACCAGAGCTTTACAGCTCTATTCAAAATGCTTATACATAATATAATGGTACTATTGGCCAATGCCTGTAATACAACAGCTTGATATTCCGTGAAGTGGATGCCAGATGAATAGCTGTTTTATATCTGACTTTTTTTGTCCTCTTATTAACACGCACTAGGACCATCATATGTGTATTTCAGGAGCTTGCTTAATCTGCAGTATTTTGAACTGTGGATTAACCATTGTATTTGTTTGTTATCTTTATGTTTTTTTTTTTTTTTTTTTGTGCAAAACAACAACACAATCTGGGTATTATGATTATCACAACTTGACATTAGAAGATATTGATGCAGGTATAAATTTTCAAGGCCATGGTTTGATTTATCACTAGCCATCATGATGACTAGGTGACTGTTACAACTGGAAACACAATCAGTAGTAGTGTGCAGTAACTGACTAACACATATTAGCTGGATCATGCTAATCAAAGATAAGAAATGAGTGCTTCAGAGAAAGAAGAAATCACTTAAGACATGGGTTTCAACCTTCTTAACTGATTAATAGCCAACATTTAAAAACATGTCTAAGGGAGATAAACATCTTAGTTCTGAGAGTGACAAGAGCAAAGATGGCTCTTGGGTCAGCATAAGATTTGAGTACTTGTCTTAATATGCATGAAGTCCTTCTTGAACAGCCTTTTATCTCCCTGAAGAGGCTCAAAGGAGATATCAGTTAATAGAATATCTGCTTAGTTGAGTAAATATTGCTAATACTTCTCCTGATGTGTTTCCATTCCATCACCTTTTTATGACCTACAAGGTTGCCCACTTACTTATGAAGACTAGGTGAGTGGGTGTACCCCTTACTTCCATGTGCACACAGTCATGATCTGCAGTGGAAAGGATGTGGGTGTACCCTCACTTTCATGTGCACACAGTCATGATCTGTAGTGGATAGGACATGGGTGTACCCTCACTTTCATGTGCACACAATCATGATCTGCAGTGGAGAGGATGTGGGTGTACCTTTACTTCCATGTGCACACAATCATGATCTGCAGTGGAGAGGAAGTGGGTGTACCCTCACTTCCATGTGCACACAGTCATGATCTGCAGTGGAGAGGATGTGGGTGTACCCTTACTTTCATGTGCACACAGTCATGATCTGCAGTGGAGAGGATGCGGGTGCACCCTCACTCCCATGTGCACACAGTCATGATCTGCATTGGAGATTATGTGGGTGCACCCTCACTTCCATGTGCACACAGTCTTGATCTTATGAAGACTGGGTGGTGAGTTGCAAATTCGGAGATCACACAAAACCCAAGTTATGCATTTAATACCTCTTTGTAACATGGCCTAAGTTTCACATTTACCACCCTTTTGTTAACAGAATATAATTTTCTAGGCATTAGCTTGGATTCCAGCAGGACATAGGCAGGGAATGGCATATTCTGCTGAGCAGTTACCCCACTCCAGAGTCTAAAAGCTATGATTCCTCTATTCCCCATTCAATATATGCTAAAGGAAATTACTAGAGCCTATGCAAAATTCCAAAATGAGAATTGGGATCACTATACTAGATTAAGTCAGCACTGTACATTAGGTCAGTAAGTGCTTTAAACTCAATGGGACGTTTTGGTGAGGAAGCAGTTCCACATGCACGTGAGACTAGGTAATACCTGGAAGTACCTGGTGAGAAGCCAGACCACCCACAGCTCCAAGCTCCACATAGAAGTGACCTGTACTGAAGGTTTTGGGAACCAGGAGAGTTGCAAAGTACTTTGCATGTGAGTGAATGGATAAAGTGTGAATTATCTCCAAACTCTATAGATGGATAGATAGATGGATCTAGGATGTCCAAATCCATGATAACCAAACACACTTTAAGAAAAGCACTTTTATCAAAAAAGCGCTTTCGTTAAAGCGTGTTAAAAAAAAAAAAAAACACTACATTAACATTTTAGCAGGGGGGCTTCACCCCCCCTGTGCCCCCCACACCATCCCTACTTTAATATTTTCCCTCCGAGACCGCACTATAGTGGGGAAAAGGGAAATTTCCTTTACCCGCACAGTAGTACAGCCTCAGCAACAGGCATACTTACACAAAAGTAAGTATGCCCGGCCATTTGGGTTTCGGTCGTTGGCTCATTCGAGCAAATGTCCGGAACCCAAATAGATATACACATAGATATAGATATATAAGTATAAACATATAACCAGACAGTGGCCAATGACGTCAAAAGCTTAAGAAACAGACTAAAAGGTAGCAATGGTGGCCACACACACACACACACACACACACACACACACACACACACACACACACACACACACACACACACGCACGCACACACACACACACACACACACACACACACACACACACACACACACATACACACACACACGTGCACATGCACACACACACACACACACACACACACACACACACACACACACACACACACACACACACACACACACACACACACACACACACTAAGGTAAACATTTGTAGACATATTTAATTCTACTTCTTGCTGGCTGCACCATGATTCACTGCAGTTCAAAAGTATTTTGACATATGGTGTTCTGAATAGACAGCATGTCTTCTCAGGTAATGTCATACTTTTTTTTTTTTTTTTACTTCCCTTGCTGTCTGAGTCCTGATGGTCAAATCTCTCCATTCCACATCAGTTAGTTTTGTGTTATTCTCTTGCTAAATCCAGTGGTAGAGGTTTGATTCTGTTTTACAGAACTAGACTTGGAGGACTCAGACAATGTAAACCAGAATAGATGTAACAGCACTGATTAGTCATTTATTGTTATATGAGATCAGGCTTATGATACTCCCTACATGGACAACTGTGCCCTCCAAGCCCACTGCAATCATAGTCTTCCTCCAAGGATATATTACAGTGAGGATGGAGAATACATGCTTTCCACCCTTTGCTGCAGTAGGGTATCTTGTATGATGACACATATTAGGGCTATTTAGGGCCATGACCTCCACATGAAGTTGCATGGTACCTTATACTCCTGCAAAATAAGCTCTTTCTATCTTTCATTGTAGCACTTGAAATTTAATGGTTGTATTTCTCCATATGTATGTTCAATATGTCATATTCAGCCATTCAATTCAATGAGTGTTTAAAAATGTAACATTTGGAACCAGGGGAATTTTCTAATATTCCTTTGATAAGATGAAGCAGAATCAAACTGCATGGGTTACTTCATCCTTGCAGAACACTACTCACATGGGGCATAATCCACAAGGTGGGACAGAAATGCAGCAAGGAGCTAATCTGGGCAGCTAGCAGACCATCATCATATGAAACACTGTTGCTTATCTTCTGTGAAATTCTCTGGAGACAGTCATGATCTGCAGTGGAGAGGATGTGGGTGTACCCTCACTTGCATGTGCACACAGTCATGATCTCTAGTGGAGAGGATGTGGGTGCACCCTCACTTGCATGTGCACACAGTCATGATCTGCTGTGGCGAGGATGTGGGTGTACCTTCATTTCCATGTGCACACAGTCATGATCTCCAGTGGAGAGGATGTGGGTGCACCCTCACTTGCATGTGCACACAGTCATGATCTGCTGTGGCGAGGATGTGGGTGTACCTTCATTTCCATGTGCACACAGTCATGATCTCCAGTGGAGAGAATGTGGGTGTACCCTCACTTCCATGTGCACAATTGCTCCATGCAGGTTCATACTGGAATGCCGTGTGACTCTGATGTGTCTTCAGCTGTCTTTCTGCATAAAAGAAGTTCTGACTTGACTCCCTTAGGGTAGTGCATTGTTTCTTTGATGCTAACATTAACTGACTTCCCTACTAAATTCTGGAGCAGCCTTGGGCCATTCTCTGTCCTGGGACATTGGTGGTGCATATAAATGTTTTCACTCTTCCTCTATGGATTAACAGCAATTTCATCCTTTTCCATTTGTGGATTTGTGGATAACTTTGCACTGTCTGTTTGTCTTTCTGCCTATTTGTATCTTCATGTATCTTTCTTTCAATTTCTTAGGTGTCATTTCCTGTGGTTCTCTTGCTGTGTGGCTATAATCAGTCTATATATATACATATATATATATATATATATATATATATATATAGATCTATATATATATATATATATATATATATATATATATATATATATATAGTTTTATATCTATATATATATATCTATATATATATATATATATATATATAATGCAGATATGTAGAAATGCTTTCTCATGGTATGCAATAAATCTTTATCTGCATTTCTTTAAATGATTTCTTTTTTTTTTTTTTTAATTAGCCTCAACAGAAATAGGCAAAGACCTGGCCTGCAGATATTGTTTTGACTTAATCAGAAATACTTACTGTAACCATAGGAGGGTACTTACACTGTATTTTAGTTTTTCAGTTGTTATGACCAATGACAAAATACGAATGTTATCCCAGTAGATAACACCAATAATGACAATAACCAAGAAGGTTTTACAACTCAACGGCAGGGCTATAGAAGGAGCCCAAGGCTGAATAATAACAACAGTACCAACGTTAATAACACCAATCAGCCAAACACCTCAGCAAATGGACTGAGGGATAACATTCAATCACAAGGCCAGTCTATGGTAGATTTTGACCAACAGGACAACCAGGATTTTCATCAGGCCAACAACACCCGAGCAACCAACCGTACGTGGGCCCAGACAGGGAACAATACGAGGAACAAGAAAAGAGGGGAGGAGGAGATGATCCAGGTTCCCTCTTTTGGTTTGGAACCAAACATCCTGAAAAGTAGTAACAATGACTTTACAGTGTATAATTATACACTTATTGAAATCCATCAGGATATTGTCAACTTCTTTGCAAAAGATCTATCGTTTGTTCGGTAGCAACATATGGACATAGGGAAAACACTGGTGGACCTAAAAGTTTTTGTTAGAAAACTTAACTTACATTCATTGTTGGGTAACAACACAGAGTTACTGAACCCCTTAGGGTATCTAGTACATATAATCCACCCCTCCATCCGAGCTTATTAGTGTTTGAGAAAATGTGTGAAACAGATTTGTGGGCAATTAAAAATCGGATTATGTATAGTAATCAAAAAGATCTTAACAATATGACCACACTGGAATGGGATTTTCTCCATTTATTAAGGGATTGTAGGATCCGTGTCATGAAACCGGATAAAGGGGGTGGGGTGGTTTTAATGGACCACTTTAAATATGTGGAATACATGAAGAAGCATTTGGATACACCAGCTTATAAGGAAGTATCTCTGAATGAGATACATGGAGCCTACAGGAAGATTAATAACATACTATATGATTTACTTATGGAAGGTTTTATTATTCCAGAAACGTATAGATATTTGCAGATGCCATCCCCCAGAATCTCAGCCTTCTTTGGAACACCAAAATTACATAAACAGCTTTACTCACCTCCGTTCAGGCCTATTGTTGATGGCAGGGGTTCGGCCACTTATGCATGTGCAAGACTAGTTGATAGTATTATTAAACCTTTACTAGCACAGGAGGCACATATCTGTAAGGACTCTTGGTCCTTTCTGAAAAACATTGGCGAAATTGAATATACCCCGGACATAGTTTTCCTTACAATAGATATAAAAGATCTGTATACAGTTATACCACAGGATATAGGCCTTAATTGGGTGAGAGAATTTATGGTTGCCAAGAATGTTGACAATAACACCATTTATTTGACTGAAACACTCTTGGAGATGGTTTTGGTTAATAACTTTTTCTTCTTGAAAACAATTTTTACCTTCAAACCTCCGGAGTAGCAATGGGGTCGCCATGTGGGGGTTCGTTCGCCAATGCAGTACTGTCACATTGGGAAAAAGAACTTCTATTTAAGGATGAGGTTTTTAAACAGTATGTCTCCTGGTATACCAGATACCAGGATGACATTTTCTGTTTATGGAAAGGCAATAGTGAGGACATCCCTAACTTTATAGAACGAATGACCAACATGACAAACTTTTTACAGTTCACTTTTAACATACAGGAAAGTGAGATCAGTTATTTAGACATTCTTCTTACAAAGGATGTTAATAACAAAAGATTGAAAAGTAACATACATAGAAAATCCACATATTCTAATAGTTTTTTACATTTTTCCAGTAGCCATCCCTACTACCAAAAAAGATCGGTTGTAAAAGGTCAGTTAGTGAGGGCGTCACGTATGGTTACTGATGATCTGGATTTCCAACATGAATGCAACAAACTAAAAAATATGTTCTTGGCAAGAGGCTATCCACTTACTTTGATTGACAACATCATAGTGGAAGTATAAATAAACGGAAGTCAGGCCATTTTATTCCCCTTCTTAATAACAAAACTTTCGGGGAAGAAGAATTGGCACTAATTCCGGTTAGTCTGCCAACTAGAGATAGAAGTAAGGACACTAATTATAATGTGTCTTTTTTACACACTTTCTCGCTAGATTTTCAAAAATTAGGAGATCCTGTATAAGAATTGGGACGTAATTAATCATGACAGTACTTTGTCTACAGCATTAGGTGAAAAACCCAACATAACATACAGGAGAGGCCAAAACCTTAAAGCTATTTTGGAAAGGGCACCAAAAAAGTTCATTTCTCAGCGCCCCAAAGGAATGTACAAATGTGGTGCCTGTGCAGAATGCAAATTTATTAGAGTGGGCACTCAGTTCAACATTAAAGATAGGACATATAAAATAAGCAAGCATTACAACTGTGAATCAAAATCTGTGGTATATGCCGCTCTGTGTAGCCAATGTGAAGCTTTCTTCATTGGCAAGACAGAGCGTAGATTCAAGACCAGAATACATGAACACATTTATGCTATTAGCAGAAGGGATGTGAACAATGCCCTAGCTAAGCATATTATTAGCAATACAGGGCATTCCTTCAACTTTGTTATACTCCAACAAAGAATGCCAGATCCAATGGGTGGCCCCTGGCAAATTAGGTTAGAGATAGATGAATTGATGTGGCAGGTACGAACTAGAGCACATTTATTACCTGGCATCAATGACAACCTATCAATAAAATGTGTATTAAAATGGTTATCGTATAACAGATAACACATATAGGGAAGGTCTCTCACATTTGGATATGAAATGGACCCAACATCAATTATTCCCAAACAGAATGCACTAATGTAAAATTGTATTATTTCATGATTATTGTATAGGAATTCTGCGGGCAAAACTAATCAGTATTTTTAATGTTTAAATGTGGAAATAATGTTCCAAATTGTGGAAATATTTTTGGTAACAATTTAAAATATACACAAATATTTTTTAGTTTAATATTCACTGTTTTTATAACATTTTTAACACATCACATAAGTATGAAGCAAGTTGTATGATTAAATAACCCAGTAATTATAGAGTTTAACATCTGTGTAAATATTTTGATGAATGGAGTTACTTGCAACAAAGTATCACTTGCTGTTCCGTTGCAATGCCTATAGAGGCACTCTACCTTTACCTTTATTCAAGGCTTATGTTTGCAATGGATTATACTACTTTAAGGTAACCTTAGTTACAACTAATTACTAAATGCACTTTATTTCAATTGGTTCTATACATATATTTTAAGAAATGTCATTTCCTGTTCTGCTGTTTGTCTGAGGAAGGCTAAATATTTGATTTAGCCGAAAGCGCTAACATTAATTTGGAGTCATTAAACGTCTGTTTATTTTACGAAGTAGTCTCTCATAGTGTTCTTGTTCGTTGTTACGCTGTTTTGGTTCAACAGTTTTTTCGTTTGTGGTTTGTTATGACCAAGGAGTTGGAGGTGGTACAGTATTTTAACTACACCGCATAGTTAATCTTTATTGGAAGTCGCGGTGAACCTATGTAAGATTTGCTAAACATTTAAATAAAGTTGTTGCAAAATAATTTTATTTGGGTTGTACTGTCTACTGTAAATGGTTCTTAATGACTTTGCTAACCAGCTCTGGCTGCCAGTTGTTAGATATTTATTTATTACGTTGTGCAATAAAATTCACTTGTTAAGAACTTTTCCTTTAGACTATTTGGACATCTTTCTTCATAGAAAAAAATGCCTCTCTGGGAATTTTATTTAGGTCTATTATGAAAACTGTGTATACTAGCAGTTTTTTAGCCTAGCATTGCAGTAACTGTAAAATGAATCAAGGTGGGTGTAATATTTATTTATTTATCCTTTGATGGCCAGGTTAGTTCCACTAGGCTAGTGGCCTGTTTTTATGGGGTTGACCTGAGATGGTCTTCATACTACTAGAGGAAATTTTGTTATGGGATCAGGGAACTTCTAATATTCTTTTGATCAGTGTTGTGGGATCTTTTACATCTAACTAGGTTACCACCAACCCAAGCAGATGACACATTGGTTTAACATCTCATCCAAAGGATGACACGATCAGAAATGCAACATTCCCCACTTATGCTGCACTGCAGTGTCAGCAATCAATCTACCTGATGTGGGAATAGAACCCACAGACATCTGGACCAAATTCGTGTGCTACCTGTTGCATCACAGATATTACTGTATTAATTCAATAGTACGCTAAGAATTGTGCAGTGATAACATGTCAACTGCAACATTTATCGGATAACATATATAATGCTTCAACACTGTAATTATGAAACTCAAAAAAATCAAACTCAATTACAAAGAAGGGCTGAACATGGTAATGTGCACAGAAGGCATAATCATACCTCTCAGCTACAGCTTCTTAGGAATGGCATATGGTCAAGACAGAAGAGTTGTATTAGTAAACAAAATACTGTAATGCTGTGGAACACCAGGTTGTCCCAGATTTGAAATAATCTCCAGAATCAGGGACACATCCAGAAATAGTCAGGGACAATAGAGGATACTTTTTAAAATATTAGTGCTAGCAACTTAAGGTGACAGAGTACGTGAATGTGGATTAACAAATATTATCCGAAGTAAACAACACCTTTAACTTTAATTATTGTCATTATTTCTTAAGTATAATCAACTACCTTTTCCCTCAAAATCATCAGTTGTAGGATGAATATGGAAGGACAGAACAATTTTTGAGTCAAAATAAGGGACTTTTTCCAGGGAAAGTTGAAAGATGTGGACAGAACAGTCAGAAAAGGAAGCCAATTTCAAATCTGAGGCAACCTGGTGGACCACAATATTGCAGCATTTTGTTTACTAATGCAACTCTTCTGTCTTGACCATATGTCACATTACTCTATATGGAAAGCAAGTGGTAAACTATAGTATAGCTGGAAAAAGGCAGGTTACAAGTTCAAATATTCTACCAGTGTCATTTGTTTTAGTTTGCTTTAATGTGATATTTTTAATTAAAGGGTTAACATTTTTTTATTTCATAACTGTCACATTGATATACTTAGTGCTGGCCATATAAACGGAAACTATGACTAAGTATAAAAATATTCTGATTCACAGAGGTTCTCATTGGGAGTGGGGAGTGAGGGAGGGGTGCATCATGGTTCAGTTCTGATCCTGATGATATTGGTGATGGACTACATCAGCAAATAGATTAGAGTGGACAAGTCAACAAAGCTGCCGTATACAGATGATATGGCACTACAAGCAGACACTGAACGGGAATGTCAGCAAATGGTGGGGGAGCGGAATGCAAAACTGAAGGTACATGGGATGAAACTTTGTACAAACCAGATAGTACCTCAAATGCAGAGAATGTCAAGGAGAACAGATTAATGGGGTGGGGTCACTCACAAGAGAAGGAAAGAAGAAGATGATATGGTAGGCAAGTTTGGGAGAGAGAGGAAGAAAGCAAGAGGAGAGAAGGATGTCCAGTCAGGAAATGGATGGATTGTGTGAGACAAGAGCTGAGATGGTCAGCCATGACTGCAGAGGAAGGAATGAAGGAGAGTTGCTGTGAATCGACAGAGGTGGCAACAGTTTATGTGGAACCCTGACCTCATGTAAAAATAGGAAAAAGGGGACTGATGAGGATGATGATTAACATTTATAAAATAGATAAACATATTAAATAATCTGATGATCTCATAGTGATATCAAATATACCTCTAACTAGCTGTAACACTCTAATCCTCATAATTAACACATACTTTGCTATCTCTGTATGCCCTACCACATTTATATTATTCCCAAGCATCCTGATACTGAATGGCAAGGTACGATTCAATGATATACAACACAAAATGAATCAAATAGTCACCAAAGCATTACACCTACTATAGAAATATGCATTTTGAAAACATATTCAGACCACTTGATTTATGCAGTTTGCCTTTTGCCCTACCTTTTTGATAAACTACATTTCTTCCCTAAATGAGAGCTTTTTTTTAATTTTTTCTTCTCTCAACCAGCCAAAGAGCTACCTTATACTACCACCATACATCACTGATTCCTGTCATGGTTCCCGATGCTTGAAACACTTCTGGAAGGCTACTTTAATCATTCATGACTGCTTCCATAAAAAAAGAAAAAAAAATGTTAATGTTCTTCTTCACCCATCCTTCATATATCTTCATAGTCTCTGCAAGTAAAAAAAACGTATGCACAGCACCTCAGATTCTGCATACTTATTAAACATTACCGGTGTAATGTAATACTGTGCATATACTCAGACTAGGGCTATGGCCAGTTATTGTGTTCAAAAGCTAACTTTGACTGCAAACCAGAAGAGAATTTGGTTACAAACATTCAAAAAGAAGATGTGATATAACAAGCAAGCAAAGGTTCTTGTGCTGAATAAGACTGCAAAATTGGTGGCTGAGTTAGTAAAAACTGTGTCAGTAGGGGGCCTGTACACGGCAGAGCATAACAAAATCAAAAACACTTCTGTTGTAAAAAATGTTTGCAGTACAACATTTAGGGAATTTTTCATGACACAGCTATTGAGCTATTTCATACTGTACAGAAAAAAAAAATAACAGACTCTGAATACAATCTTCAGCAATAACGTTCTCTGAAACAACTAAGCCTGCCTTGCTTTCTGTGTCAACTCTGTAAGTAAGCAATAGTTTTTTAAAAGTAGGGTCTGCAGTAATTATGTAATCTGTCTAGCTTTCCCTATAGACTGTTGTGAACCATGATGATAAATCTGTGCAGCATTATTTCTAATGACTTGTGAGTGATTAATTGCACAAAACAATCACATAACTTGTTATGAAGCAAATAACTTTAAAAGTGTGCATGCTGGTACACAAAATGGTTGCCATGTGTCATTGTATGGGAAAAGGTACATACATATGTACTGATTTATGTGTGTCAACTATTCTAAGCAGTGAAGGAAAATGCATGAGGTTATACATGGATGCAAACTGAAAATAGCTAAGCAAATTGAGCATATTAATGATTTTGATGCAAATTATATCAACTTAATTGAGCTGTATTAGATACATAAAGACATTGCAAATAACAAAGGAGTCCCAGTACTGCTAAATGTAGAGTGGAAAAATGTGTAGACTGCTTCTGAGCTTGGTAGCACCAACTGAACCATTTGAAAAATCATTCTGAGACATTGCGGAGATTAAAGTAACATTTGAGCCTGAATGCTTTGGAAACCAGTAAATGATTTATATTCTGTAAGTGGAATCAAATGGATCACAAATACATTTTGTGGTACATGACAGAAATACATGGAGTTGTTTAGAAAAGGACTGCCCCATACATATATTGTGTATCCATACAAAATATACTGCTGTCTGAAGAAATATCTGACATTGGACCAAACAGTAAGTATGGCAGGATCAGTGGAAATGTAAGCCAAGGACAGACTAGAATTATAGAAGTTTACACCCAAGGGTGCTGCTCTGAGAATATCTGTTAATTCTCATAAATTCTCATAAAACATAAACATGGTTTTGGCTTGGAAATATCATGTAAAACTGATATGTGTTGGTTTAGAGAAAAATATGACGATTATGCCATAATAATGGCCCTGCTGAGAGATTGTGTGCTCATATGAAAATGGCAAAGGAAGTCTGAATGCAAACAACATTCAAACCTATAATTTCAAAATGGAGGGTTCAGGCACTGATAAGGGCTTATACAAAATGGAGACAGATATAGAACATGACTCCTGTTGTTTCATATGTTCAGTATGAAATTAAGTGACCAGTATATTATTTGAATAACTCTATAAAAGTTAAAATGGATTTTGATACAAATGCTAACTTGTCTTTGATTTCTGTAGAAGGTATGAGCAATTATTTTTAAATGTACCTTTAAACCTCTACCACTGGATAGGCTTTCTATACAGATACTAAGGCATTTCCAATATACAAAATGTTTATGTCTGTTGCATATAAAAATAAAAATGCATAAAATAAACTAGTATATATTTGTGACACTAGATGGATAGATTTGTTTAATAGTGACCCGATAAGGAAAATCAAATTGTATTTAGTCAAGGAGCTACAGTCAACAACAGTAATAATCCTGACTAATGACACGTTGTCATGATTATTTATTCATTCTTAATGAGTGTAAAACCTAATTTTAGTCACAAATTCCATAAAATCAGATACAAGGTAGATATGAACTAAACAAGCTGAGAAATCCAAGAAAATTGTCTAAAGTGCAGGGAATGAGTTACAACCAAAGTGCCACAGTGCCAGTAATTCCAATGCTTTACAAAGGTAATCTAAAGTATATTCAGGTCTTCAGAGAATTGAAGTCTCATTAACTAAGTATTAAGGACAGTGCATTATTTCTTACCAAAATTTGAACTGATATGTGCATTTTGGATGGGGAGCAGTTCTCAAACACCCACATGGTATAAGTGTATGCAAGAGATGGAAATGGAAGAATGTTCATGAAATTCCAAACAAATAATATGCATCCAGTACAATACACGGCTAATTCCCTGTTGTTAGGGAAAGCATGATGAATTCAACCCTAGACAGACTAAGCGATTATGGGGCTTTAACTAAATAGAAGTCTGAATGTTTCAAAGAACACATTTAAGCTGTATGAAAATGATAGACAAGAATTCACTATGTGGGTCACAAGTAAGTAGGATGTTGTGCTAAAAGATATCCAGGCCTCAAAGCACACCATGCATAATGTACTATTTGGGACTTGTATGCTACTACTCTTGTTTTGTTCCAAAACTCTCAATGGCATTACATTTAATATATGTAGTGTTACAGAATCAGCGGAATCACATTTAGTAGATGCAGTGTCACAGAATCAGTGACATTACAGTTAGTAAATGTAGTGTTACAGAATCAGTGGCATCAAATTTAGTAAATGCAGTGTCCCAGAATCAGTGGCATTACATTTAGTAAATGTAGTGTTACAGAATCAGTGGTATTACATTTAATAAATGTAGTATTACAGAATCAGAGGCATTACATTTACCTAATGCAGTATTACAGAATCAGCAGTATTACATTTAGTACATGCAGCGCTCAAGAATTAGTGGCATTACATTTAGTAAATGCAGTGTTACAGAATTAGTGGCATTGCATTTAATAATGTAGTATTACAGAATCAGTGGCACTAGATTTACTAAATGTAGTATTACAGAAGCAATTAGTATTACATTTAGTATATGCAGCATTCAAGAATTAGTGACAATACATTTAGTAAATGCAGAGTTACAGAATCAGTAGCATTACATTTAATAAATGAAGTATTACAGAATCAGTAATATTAAATGTATTAAATACAGTGTTCCAGAATTATGGAATGGACAGAGATGGTGAAAATGCCTTCATGCAAATTAATGAAGTGAAAATGTCAGAGGAAGTGCTTTCACATTTTGCTCCATCTTTGGCTTTTATACTTGTAATAATAAAACAGAATCAACACTGTTCTGTTACATAAATATCCAGATGGTACACAGGGAATCACTGCCTTCCCTTCAAGGTAGCTGACTTAAGCATGCCCAGAAGTAAAAAATCAGCCATCACTGCATATTAAAATGTTTGCACTTGCTGAGGATTAACTAGTGCTGTTAACAACATTCAGCACAAGAACGGGATTTGTATGCATGATGAAAGCATACAGGTTACAGTGGTGTATATTAATATGATACTCAATATTAAGGAATAAAACAAGACAGTAGTAGTCAGTGACTGCCCTGTGTGTGAAAACCCTGATGAATCAGCAGCTGTCAGCCACTGGTTGCACATATTCCTAAGATGAATGTGAGTATTCAAACAGAATCAAGAAATTACCCAATACTGTTTCAAGTATATGGATTAATTGTAAAACGATGACTGACAGGTGACAGCTTGGTGTACACTTCCTTTACTGCTAAAAATGATCAACTCTCTGCTTGTCAAGGGAATTTGATCATTGGCACTAGTTGAGAAATTCCAGCCGTCTGTGTTCCCTAGAGTTAGTACACATGACAGGCACGTGAGGACAGTAACAATAGGTAAACTGGCATTAGAAAGGAAATGGAATAGACTTCCTATCCATGTAAAAAAAAACTCATCCCTGTCCATATTCAAGTGCAACTTGGATCTATGGTTGGGATACAGAAAATTTACCCCAGCTCTGCTCCCTGTACTACTCATGGCGGCAGGCAGGTCTTAAATGCTTTATCCCATGCACAGGTCCACTCAAATTACTTATGGTATGATCCCATTTTTTTCTCACTAGGGGTAATATATAATTATCAGCCACGAGATGGCTAAGGCCAATCTAACACCCAATGGAAAAGGTTAATTCAAGCACCAAAGGGGAAAAAAGTTATACTTAAAATGCCCTGCAAGGACAGCTAGCCTATTATTTACCTATGAACATATGGACCCATGGAAGACTAAGCCAAAACCTGAACTCACTGTCTAAGGATATAAAAAGTTTCAACACCAGCTGCACCCCTGAATGACTGGGAATGGTCATCTTCTCCATTACAATGTGTTATTATTGGCTTTCCAGGTCCCTTTTTTGAACACTATGTCTCTACCTAACCCCACAGAATACACACCCAGTGCGACTTCAGGTAAACTACAGAAAGTCAAATATCCCTAAAAATGATATTGGTATTAAGGACAGTAATTAACAAAAAAATGCTTGTCTCAGCGAATTGTTGGTGACAATGGTCCACAATTCACATCAGAAAATGTTTAAGTATGTTTTAAACAAAATGGTATTGAGCAGTTTAAGTCTGCTGTTTCTTGAGGTGTTTGAAATATTTGTATAAATGTTCCAGACATCTTTGGAAGCTATGAGCTCTGATGATGAACCGCTGCAATACAAATAACTTTGCTTTCTCTTTCTGTAATGCCATAGACACGATCAAAAATCATTCATCATCTATGGTGTTCCTGAAGAACAAATCTGTACTCCAGATTGGAGTTAATGAAACCAGAGCTATTGTGCCTTCATTGTAAGCCAAGCTGCAACAGCAGATTCATGATACCTCATTGATACGCTGTTTCACTGAAACCCAATTTATTAAAAGTAAGCTCCAAATTTCTTCAGGTGCTTTCACTTCCTACTCTCTTACCAAGTATGGACTTGGAAACATGAGAGCAATTTCACTGAGTTGCATGCTTGGCAAATTGAGCCACTAATGAGTTTTAATATTCCTCTTTCAAAAATATGAATAATGGAACTGTGTAAAACATTTCCATAGGACAATAAGTGCTAGCCAGAAAATTGCCGAAGACAAATGGAAAATGGGCCACCCTTTTCAGGACCTGGCGTCTAATACATATTGCCAATATGGAATGTGATAAACTGCGTATGACAATATGGAATGTGATATACTGCATATAATACAAGGAAATGATGATGCCAGCTAAGAAGAGAGTAATAACCAGATGGTCTACTGCCAGCTGTTAGAGAACAGAATTATGATGGAGCATCTGAAGATCAAGATGATGCCACACAGGTGAGGATGCCTGCCAGCTCTTCATCCTATTTCCAGATTTTTCCACTGAAGAATTGTTTTTTATTTGATATGAGACCAAACTGCTTTCCTTGGATCTTGTACTCCTTCAACTTTTAAATTTTTCATGATTCTCCCATTTTGTTTTCAGCATTAATTCTATGATTTTGTCTATAATACACACATATTATATAAAACAGACGGAGAGTAAGACAGTGTAGGGATGATCGGATGCCTACATGTCGTAGATTTTCATTGTCATCTACCTTTAATATAGCTCCATGTAATACTGCAGGAGCTAAATGTTTCTTAATAGATGCAAAAGCATTTTAATATTAATGCAGTATTTTGGAAGACAGTCTTGCATATTCACTCTTTATCAAACCCTTAAATAGACCTCTCAACCAATCGGGGACAAATTTCAACAGAATCAGGGACAAGTCAAAAAAAAATCAGGGACAATCAGGGACATTTGTAAAATATTAGTGCTATTAACTTGAAACATTGACAGAATCAGAGCATATGAATTAATACACGTTTACTGAAGTAAAAGAAGTTTATAACTCTTAATTATTGTCATTATTCATTAAGTGTAATTCACCACCTTTCCTCCAAAAGTCACTAGTTTTAGGAGGGATTAAGAGGGACAGAGTTACAATTTGAGTCAAAATCAGGGACGTCCCTGAAAATCAGGGACAGTTGAGAGGTATGCCCTTAAATGAACTCCACTCAGTTTCAAAAGATGTCATTGTTGTATTAATACACTGTCTTCTACAAGTGCACATGACTGACATGCCCAAAACAGCAACTGACTGACCTGTGACAACTTCAGAGATACCATCTCCATACATAGCCTGCCCAAATCCTTGACTCTAGCCCTAAGGTCCCACCATATACCTAACCCCAACCTCATACTTTGTTTCTTAATCCTAACCCAAAAACTCCCACTCATTTCCTAATCCTAATTACAAATCCTGCACCCTAAAACTAAATTCTTCCAGTGCTTCCCAAACATAACTTCTCTGACAAGTCCTTAACCCTGAATTTCCTGATTACTTCCTAAATTCAGATTCTCCAGTTGCTCCTTAAAATTAAATACACTTGTTACCTCCTGTGGCAGATGCTGACAATACACAGCTATGGGGAAATACATTGCATCATGGTGTGGAATTTGCATCTATTCTTATCTGTTGGTGCTATAACTGTGTCAGGCAGGAGTGCCTTACACAAGGGTATTAGATATGTCACACTCTGCTTCCACATTTGTAACAACACACACACACCTACTTGTGGGATGCATAACTATTAGAATATTGAGGTGCATAATTGCCTTCAAGGGTGCTCCTCCTTGTACATGTTTCAGGCATATTTCTGTGGTGGACACAGTTAATACACAGGTCAGTGTTAACATTCATGGCATGGGTTCAACGCTTGCAAAAGGAGATTGTGGCCTCTGAGCCATTCCTATTTTCAAACATGTTATATTGACTGAATGCACACTGAGCAAATATCCCATTATGTATGTACTGTCCTTGTGATCTGTCATATCAACTTAGCGTGCCAATGACATTCATATGTCATTTAATCCCCCTTTGTTACAATGTGAATTTGTATAATTATCACATCCTATAATATCATGTCAACATTTATTTACCTACATTTGCTCAGGAATTGTGATCGCCATTATTTATTGTGACATACATATTATGAAATTTTATTATTACAAAATTGTCTTTGTGACATAAGCACCTTCACATCAATTATCGTACTAGAATTGTAATATTTAGTCTCCCTGCTAACATCTTTCTATATAAATCTCTTTGATTTCTGTGTATTGTCCTGAGTACACTTTCCCTGTCTGGTACCTTGACATTTCACATCTCCTGTTACTTATTTTTGTAATTCATATGTTTCACTTATGTGCACAGTGCACTCAGTACACCTTCCCTACTTGTGTATAGCTTGCATTATTTGCCTTGTGTAGCTCTTCATGTTGTTCATGCAACCACGTTTAACAGATTTGTCTAGTGACACGCCTGTCTATTTACTGTGTGTGCTCATGCTGCTCAGTACAGTTTCCTGGCCACGACCTCTTTTGCTGGCCATAGAAACATGCTTGTATTTGTATTGGTGTGATGAGCAGCATGCATATGTGATTAGTGCTGCCGCTCATCGTGCTAACATGTAAACATTTTGTAGGCTTTGCGCAAAGTCTTTGAAGTATATCTAACTTTCAGAAATTTAGTGAATTTAGTAGAGACACTAATCCGCATGACAGCTCTGGAACTGTATATGATATTGTCGTTGAGATGCTGAACTTAGATATTCATGACTCGGTCATTTGATGTGGCCTGTAAGACCTTATTGAAATCTTGGTATATTTAATGGAAAAATACCTTGGAGATGTTTTCAATTGGCAGAGTATCTATAACTTAAGATGCAAATTTTTATTCCTTGTGGCATGACCTCGGTATACTGCTGTAGTGTGTGTGTGTGTGTGTGTGTGTGTGTGTGTGTGTGTGTGTGTGTGTGTGTGTGTGTGTGTGTGTGTGTGTGTGTGTGTGTGTGTGTGTGTGTGTGTGTGCATCATAAGTATTTCTGGGCACCACATCCATTTTATTTACTTTGCTCTTTCTTTTCCCAAGGGTGCTGTTGACTATCTGCCCTTCTCCATCATCTAGCCAGACATTGTATTCCACCATCTCACCATCTCACTAACCACAACATCATTTATCAACATGTACGAGTCTGTCTGTCCACTAAGAATTTTTTTCTATGTGATTTTGACCTCATGCCTGTTGACCTGCAAGTCTTTTCCCAATCAGACATGGTCAGTTTATTCCTTTACCTAGGAATTTTACCTGGGATCAGGGTGATAGCTAGCCAGATAGAACCATCTTGAGGCAGCCACAAAGGTTGCTTACCCTGTTGGCAGCAATCCGGTAATGAGGGCATTTGTAATGGTGTAACCCAAACTCTGAGTGTTGGGGGGGGGGGAGTACAATCTGCACCACTGTGAAGGACTGAAATATCAACCCCATGCTTTTGCACACCCTCATTGATGGCTGTCACCACATGGAGGCTTAGTAAGCCTAAAGTTCACCCCAGACCATGTATTTGTATGACTGCCACTCCTTCAAGGGGTTATGGCAGGGTACAGCTGGCTCTATCCCAACCTCGCCCCCAGATGGGTATGTTCATCTTCCCTGCCATGTCCCTCAGTCACCCCACCAAAGCCACTAACTAAACTCAAATTACCTCAGCCATGGTGAGAGATTTATCCTTTTCAGTGTTTTAAAAATGTTCAAACAACACATGTTAAAAGAAGATAACTGTTGCTGTTTTAAGTATGGTATTAAGAGTTCCTAATAAGAAACCCCAGCATCCTCCAGCTTAGTTTTATTAAACTAATCCTAGAGAAAACATATGCCATAGTTTTACATCCCTGAATTTCCTTCCAGCCTCATTATTTACCTCTCATTCTCCTTCCATTCCCACCCAGCACTTCTCTCATCCTTTAGGCTCCTGTAGCTTATCTGTATAATTCTGCACATAAATACTACTTGTCATGTACATAATGTAAACTATTCTCTGTTTTGGACTAATCTTGCTCTTGCTAAGATCCTTAGAAACTGTATAAAAGTTATTTTTGCTAACTCACTGTATTTCTTTTCACCCTCTACATATTGTATGGATTGTTTGCACTGTAAAGTATGCACTGTTTGAATTATCTATATGTTATATCCAGGCTGACCCTGAAATGGATTCATTGGGAATCAGTGCTCTACCCTGGCAAAAAAAAAAAAAAAAGAACTACATAATAAATAAAAAATAAACAATAGCCACCATTGCTGGCAGTTGTCCAGCAGGAATTCATCACATAGTGCACCTTGTTAAAGGTGGGTGTCAGGGGGTAACACCTGGCTGATAAAGAGACATCATCATGGCAGTCAGAAATGCTGAAGCAGGGTGCAGCTTGGATACTTCTGCACTTCTGGCCTTGTTACAATACAACACACTGCTGCTGGAACTGGCATGCTGCCTGCATGCCTGACTGCTGCTTGGGCCTTTCTTGTCCGCCGAAAGGTAATACTTAACATCAGAGCATCACTCCTTCCCTCCTTTCATGATAAGTGACCTGACCTTGATTCGCTCACTCATATTTATTCCTGGTCAGCTTTAGCCCAGGTAGCCTAGGGCACAATCAGTGCTTTATCCATATGCCCGGCAGTGAAGAGCGAAGCCTTTTGTATGGTATAATTGACGAAAAGGTAATCTGTCTTCTATACGCCTGAAACATGCATATCATTGCTAGTTTCAGGCATAAAGAAGAGTGAAACTAGCATAACATGGAACTGCTTGTTGTCTTCTAACCTGCAGCTCAACACACACGCACGCACACACACGCACACACACACACGCGCGCGCGCACCCCCCCACACATGCACACACGCACGCGTGCGCGCACGCACGCACGCACACACATGTGCACGCACGCGCACACACACACACACACACACACACACACACACACACACACACACACACACACACACACACACACACACACACAGTTTCATAGTTCAGAAAAGCTGCCAAGGCCTAACAGGCCATCAACAGGGCAGACTCCTTAATTCAATATACAGATATTGTCACCCTCAGTGAAGGTGCAAACACCAAGTCCCTAAGGCAAGCAAATGCACTTCCCAGGACTCCTGTCATAGGGAACTCTGTTGTAAGATATAGTGATGCCCCTCTAACCAGGCTGAATATGGAGAAGATGACTGTCATCTGCTTATCTGGAGTCAGAATCCACTAAATCACACACACTCAAGTCATTATGCCACATTCCATCATAGTCCATGCAGGTGTAAATGAGCTGAGATGTACCTCCCTGGATTATATGACGACAAGCATTATGGACCTTCATACTATGTGTCTCAGGACTGATATGAACCTAGGATTGAGCAGCATATTACCATCACCAAGGATGGTGTCACAACATGAGCAAAAAGTTAATGATTTCAACTGGCTGCCTTTCTGGTGTCATTCTAAGGTAATCAAATATGTATTAGCTTGAGAGGGCACAGTTAATAGACTATATTGCTTTGCCAAGGATAGCCTGTACCTTTCTCTTCTATGCTTTTGAATAATGTCTAAAATTTTATCCACTCCCATAGTGGCTTTTTTAGGCAATGCCAAATTGACAAACCTACTGACATAGCAAAATCAACTCATTCAACTGAATCTCAATGTGCTACTCTTCAATGCCAGGGGTCAAAATAAAAAAAATACACTTCCTCCAGTCCCTACACATACTTCAAAATATAGACATCTGTGTAGTTACTGAGCATACATCTCAACCTCTTAATGAAAAAATTCTGGACAATGTCAACAGTAAGGGGAGAGGGAGTCTCAACATATGGACAATTTTTTAAATATTGCAAGTATAAACATAGAAAGTTGATAGAATAACAGGTTATGCTTTTTCTGAAGATTATTATGTTTGAAATTCAATTGTCTGTCATTATTTAGTGACTTCAGTCGTCAGTTATTTGCCAGAATTGACAAAACATATGAGGCAAAAATCTGGACATTCTACAAAATCTGGACAGTTGAGAGGTATGTTACTGAGACATGTTTAAAGCATCAGGTAGTACTATAGCAGTGCAAGGTTTCAGTGCATTCCAGACTTTTATACTGTTAGCTGGACAGACAAGGGTTAAATGCTGAGGTATCTCTACATACATCAATAGCAATTAAACCTCTAGGGTGGTCAGGCAGGATGACATGCTGGTGTTCCACCACATACAGTTCAACATAGACAAAATCACATACCATATTCTATCCAGCTATAGGTTCCCCTCCATGTCCTAAGATCCTCAGAATGCATACTTGGACCTACTGGAGACACTTACCATCCAACCAATTAGCCTACTCATGGAAGACTTTTAATTACCCTTCTATGATGTAGAAATCATATACAACCTCAAATTTACAGCTACAAAGATTCCTGAAGTTCATAAATAGAAACATCCTTGACCAAATAGTGAATAATCCCACTAGATGCTCCAACATACTGGGCCTCATGCTCACAAATATGGGAGAATGCTGCACCCCTCTCCCCCCATTTCTTGTCCTCCCTGGTAAGGTCTGACAACAAAGATGTTTCCTTCAAAATCAAAATCAACTTCATAATCCCATTAAAACCAGTAACAGTTAAGAATTATTCCAAGGCAAATTACCTTTTATTAAGTGATGGTTTATCAAAATTCAGTGCCTCTCCAAACCCCGAGAACACAACATCCTATAATGAATTGCTCTCAGAAACTCTGTACAACTATTTCAATGGCTGCTTTGAGGCTGCTGTACCTACCAGAAGCAAGTCCAGGACTAGGCCCCAGAAACAAACCACCCTGGTGGAATCCCAAGGTAAACAGGATAAACAGCAAAAGGAAAAAAAATGATGGCAAAAATCAAGATAAGTAATTCTTGTAAGAGAAAAACTCTCTCATCAAACTAAATAGGCAACTAAAATGGCTACTTAAGTCAAGCAAAGACAACTTTGAAATGAAAATAGCCTCCCATGTGAAAGATAACCATAACGCCTTCTTCAGCTGTGTCAAAAACTTCAAGGGCAGCTCATAGCAATGTGTTGAGCTGGTGTTTAATGGAGCCATTTTCATTAAGCCTGGTGATATAGTGAACCTACTAATGAACAAATTCAGTTCTAACTTTACCCACCTCTGACCCCCAGCTATCACTGAAAGTTACCCCCAAACATAACCCTTCAGACTACAACTATGGAACATATACTGGCTGCGCTCACTAAAGCCAAGAATACGGCCTCAAAGAACCCTAGGATACTTCCTGAACAGACTAAAATATGACTTATTAGGATCCCAGGATTCATAGTTGTAAAACAGGCTTTGTGCCACATGAATGGATTACTGCAACGGTCATTCCCATTCAAAAGGGAGGACCTTCAACAGATCCTGGAAACTACAGCTCCGTTAGCCTGACTGGTCTTATTTATAAAGCCATAGAAAAAATTATCATGAAAATTATCAAGAAGGACATTGGGCACTTCCAGACACTGGATTCATCCCAGTTTGGCTTTGCCAAAGGAAGGTCATGCTTAATGAATCTGATTGGCTTCTTTGAAAAGGTCATTAAGGTAATAAATAAGGGGAAAAACAGAGTATACTGCTTACTTAGATCTGGTTAAAGCATCTGATACAATACCCCACTCAGACATTGTCAGTAAACTTATGGATAGCTAGCTGGATAATTGATAGGACCCAGGAGGTTAGAATTGATGAGGCCACCTCTTCAAAGAAGCTGGTAACCAGTGGTGTCTCCCAATGCTCTGTGCTGGGCCCAGTACTCTTTTGTATCTACTTCTTGGATGTCAAAGCCAATGTCAAAGGCCTCTGGTTAATGAAATTTGCAGATGATTGCAAACTGGGAGCAGTCATTGAATCCCCCGGAGACAAGAACACCCTTTATATCAAAAGTGATAATTCAATAAAGTTGTAAAAAAAAAAAGAAAGACAAGAATGCCCTTCAGGAAGGTCTACCACAGACAAAGACTTGGTGCCAAAGCCATGGCTTAAAACACAATACCAAAAAATGCATTATAGTACCTTTTGGGAAGTTGGCCACCCCAGGTAACTATATCACCAATAAAACACCCATAAATGTTAATTCACTTGTTAGGGATCTGGGAACTCATGTAGATATTACCTAGCCTTCGACCAACATGTGTCCAAGGTAGTAAGAAAATGCTTCTAAGCTGCTCAAGTTGTAAGCAAGGGCATGGCTTCTAGGTCCAGGGAAGTCAATATATCACTACTCAACGGTCATGAGACCCATCATAGAGTATAATGCTTTGAGGTCCAAATGGAGAGATGATAAATCAGCAAGCAAAGGAGAGTAGTATTGCTGGAATTGAATTCATCCTCAAGTCTTGGTGAGTTTCTTCACAAGGTGGACTCTGTTTTTTACAAAATTTCACCAAGACAACACTGAATTATAGATTGTATTTTATATAGCATATATAACAAACAGAAGTAGGTTAAAAATAAAAAAAATAAAAAAGATAAATGAGTGCCCAAGACTCAGGATTAAAAAAGTGCCCAATCCTGGTAGGCACACTGGTGCCAGGACTGGAAAAAATGAGGGTGTAGAATCCTTGAGACATGGAAACATTCTTACAATGGTGCTAGGCCAGGCTCAGGGGGAGGATGGCCCTCCTGTTGTAGAAGGAATTAGTAATCCGCAAAAAATCACAAAAACGGATAGGCCAGAAAAGAGCCATAATGATGATAGAGTGGACTATAGAGGTTAAGAAAGAAATTATGTATTGTTACTATTAGGCAAGAAGCCCAGAATTTCCAGACAGAAGATATACAAAAAGATTAAGAGAGAAATTAGAGGAAGGAAAAACACTTGCACAAGAAAAACTGTTAGAAGCTTCAAATAAAAAATTGTGTTCATTAATACAACATATTTATGAAAAAAATTGTATAGACCAAGAAACCTTGGGCCATTTGGAAATAGAAATGACCAAGGAGGTACAAAAATAAAAAGAACAAAATGTAGAGATTTTTGAAAGGTATAAAAAAGAAATATGGACATGAGAAAGAAAGAGAGATGTGATATGGTGCAATATTTATGCAAAGGAGAAAGCCAAATTTATCAATAAAAAAAAAGCCACACCAAAAATATGCAAAGAGAAATAGAGGCAAAGGCATTCAAATATGGAAAATTTCACAATACAAAAAATAAGGTCACAAAGAGGGAACAGAAGATTAGTAAAGCATAAGTTAAATTAAATAGAAGCTGAAGTTATGGAATACCTGTGACATGAAGTATTTAGTGTAGAAAATCTAACACAGGTTATATTACAACATGATGGAACAACAGGTCCCCAAGTAAGAAGAAACAGGAGGAGCAGGAGACATCTGAAGAGGAAATATGGACATTGGAAACAGACATTTAATATGATGCAATATTTATGCAAAGGAGAAAGCAGAAAGCAAAACTAATCAATACAAAAAGAGCAGCACTAAATATATTTAAAGAGAAATACAGGCAAAGGCATCTGGATATGAAAAATTTTATAATACAAAAACTAAGAAAACAAAAAGCAAAAGTAGAAAAGAGGATTAGCAATGGAGACGTTAAAGAAATAAAAACTGAGGTTATGGATTTCCTGCAAAGTGAATGATTTACTGTAGAAAAGCTAACTCTGATAACATCATAGCAGTAGAGTAATGGATCCCCAAATTAGCTCAGGAAGTTTGCACTGTAACTTCCAATGGGCAGAGCCAAAGTATTTTGATAGAATCAAATTATGTCCTCACATTTCAAACAAATGTTCATATTTCTGGAACCACAGAGGCTATAAAAGAAGTGTAAATGGCAAACTCTTCAGGACAAACTATTTTTATACTGGCAGTATTCTTTAGGTTCTGGGTCTTAGATTGAATTGTATACGTCACAGTAACTATTACATTTGTAATATTTTGTAAACAAACTTACAATATCTCAGCAACCACTCAAGTTACACACATACTGTCAGCAGCATTTTATTCATCTAGCTGAGAGCTTCATACGGGGTTAAGGAGTTCTGTCTGTGTTACTTAGTTGTTAGGCTATTTAGAAAAATGTGAAAAATATATATATATACATTAATATCATAAAACAACATTTAATATCTATTTAACTGCACTAGCCAGAGGTCAGATAGTAATGCAGTTGAGTTTGCCATTGTGTAAGCTTTAAGATGAAATCTTTGAAAACTTGTACATAGCATGGTTTTGGAATTATTGATGTAAATATGAACGAGCAATATTTGACACCTTTAGGCTTCAGTCACATTAGACTGCAGATGCATCTGAAGGCATCACTCAGATGTAATGCGGTAAGGAGAAACCAATGGAGCTGGAAACATCTGATCAGTTACCATAAGAAGCTACTTTGGAGCCTTCCATAGGAAACCAGTAAAAAAGTTCAATTGGAGTTGCACAGCAAGGAAAGGAACAGGAAAAGGTGGCAACTCTTATTCAGTCAATGTTGTGGGGCGATAGACCAGTGAGTTCCCATATGAAAGGGCAACTGATGACACAGGATGAAACTGAAGAGACTGTGGCACAGGAAGATGCTCCAGAACTTTCTGTGGAATGCCCGCAGGAAATGGAGAACAAAGAATGTCCTCTCAGTTTAGAAGAAAATGATCTAAGAGAAGAGTCACTTGATTTAATAAAGGTGGACAGACGTAATACCTTGAATTAACCTCACACACACAGTCTTCCAGTCCCAGGCATTCACTGTTTAAATGAGTAAATTTCTGCTTTTTACTTTAAGCATTCTCTCTATACTAATCACAACCCTCTCTATAACTGCCCAAGAACCGTTTGTGTACTTACAGTGATACTTATTTAAAGCATTCCAGAGCTACTTAGATTAAGCTTTTGTTAGATACTGATCTCTTAAGCTTATTACACACCTTAAACCGATAGCTTTTCAGGTCTTGTCCCATTTGCCATTGTGTAAGCTTTAAGATGAAATCTTTGAAAACTTGTACGTAGCATGGTTTTGGAATTATTATGGAGGCAATCTATGCCTGACATACAAAGCTATGTCAAATCCAGAATTAATGGACATGCTCCACATCAGTAAATCTAAATCCCTTAGAGCCACACGCTCGAGGGACTTGAACCTCAGCACAGAAATAAATAGAACTTGCTGGAGGGACAGGTTCATAACCCAGAGGCTCCCTTTGCTCTGGAATAGAATTCCAGTTCATGTGAGGCAGAGCACCTCACTGAATCTCTTCAAGAAGAATCTCGATAGGTGGATGGGGGATCATAGGTTTGTCCCAGGGATTACTCCTAAGTCACTATTAGACAGAGGCACAGTAAACTAAACCTTAAAAAGGGCACAGTATACTCAAATCAAGGGGTGGCGTAAGCCATACAGAATCGGGCTAGGCTTATAATTGCCACAGGGCAGATAGCCTAGTATGAACTTATGAACCTATGAACCTATGGTAGCTGGTCCGCTCTGTTCACTATGCTCAGTCCACTCCCCACCTTGCTCCCATCCCTGCCCATCCCGCATAATGTTAACCTTATACCTAACCTGATCCATCCCACTCCTCATTTCCACCAATCCCATAACCCCCCTAATTATTCCCCCAGTCATACCATGCCTTCAAACTACTCTTCATCCCCACCCATTCTAAATAGAGCCATATAGTGCCCCATCCCCTAAACTCAAGCTATCCTGCTCATTTTCATTCTGTTATCACACTGCACCTAACCACCATCATGTCCATCACTAATGTTACTATGATCTCACATCTCTCACTTACACTCTCTCTCCTAACAATAATCACAACTCTCCAGACACCCAACATACCTTCTACACCCACTTGTACAACCACCATGCATAAACCACATGTATCAAGTTACTTGGACATCCACCCTAGTTTATTCACAGCTAATACCTCTGTACTATCCAATGTCAAAATTCTACCTCTCCAAAGACACCATGAGTATCACACCACCACCAGCAACTATACCATTCTCAGGAAAAAAACTGAAAGTATAACCCACATAAATTGCCAAAGCATTATATCCTAGTGAAGTGATATACAACCCAACCCAGGCCCAACCCCCCAGCCCCAGCAAACGTAGCAAATCCCTCATGCTATCAACCATAAATCTTCAAAGCCTTAGAAACAAGATACCTGGACTCCAGGTGAGGATTTCACAAAACCACCCCAATATTGTAGCAGCTACCGAAAGCTGGTTGAAATGATATATAAAAGACACAGAGTTTCTCCCCCCCCACCACCCAGGCTACTCATGCCTAAGAGCCGATCAGCCCTGCAAGAGAGGAGGGTGAGTAGCAATACTCTTCCCTAGCAAATATACTTTGCTTCCCTACTCAAAACCAACACCCAACGTCTCCCTAGCTGAAGTACTAATCTCTAGATTAAAACTTAACAATCATAAAAACATTTACATAGTTGCTCTGTATATTCCTCCAGAAAACACCATGCCAATATTAGAGATCATACTTGCCTAGACACCCAAAACATAGATAATGAACCCATCATCATAGATGATGTAAACATTGATTGGCTAGACATTATCCCAAAAGAACCATCAAAAACCATAAACCTTTACAACTTCTCCAAACTAATTCAAGACATGGTAGGCCCCACAAAATAACAACTGGGGCTCCACAATAGACTAGATATTAGTGTCCAACCCTAACAATATCACCACTGTAGTCATACTACCTAATACCATTAGCGACCACCACCCAGCATATATTCTACACAAATCTTCCCTAACCCCAGGCCAACAGCAATAGAAATCAACCAGAAATTTGACTAAGTTCCAACCATCCATATTTAATGAAACCTTAGTTAAAGTAAATTGGGCACCACTCACATCCCTACCACTTAATGAGACTATTGAATTCTTTAACTCACCATTCATAGACATCTTAAACAGGCAAGCATCCACCCACCAAAAACAGATAAATCATAACCATGCAAACTGGCTCTCAAAATCCAGCAAAGAAGTAATGTACACAAGGGGATAAAATCTGGAAATTGTGACAGACAAATAAAGACCCCCCCCTCAACTCTACTAAAATACAAGCAACTCCATAACCAGACAAAATGACTAATAACCAGAGATAAAAAAGCCCACTACCTCCATCTGCAAAGCGAACATAAAGATAATCCCAAAAAATTCTGATCCTCCATTACCTGGCTATTACACCCAGGATCTCAAAGCAACCCATCCCCTGACCCAGACAAAACCTCAGCTGAATGTGCCACCATCTTCAATTCCTACGTCATTGACACCATAGCTAACCTAACCACCACCTTTCCTACAGTTAACAGCACCACCACCAAGACAGCTGATAACCAAATCATGCCAGAAAACAACCCTACCCTTGACTCCAACCTAAAATTCTCCCCCATACCTACCACCACAATAAAACAACTTTTTCTTAAGATAAAACCCTATACTCTGGCCCCTGACAATCTACCCCCACACTTCCTGCAGCTAGCTGCAAACTCAGCTTATCCCATCAGCATATTCATTAACAGATCAGTTAAAGAATCCCTTGTCCCTGACATCTGGAAAAAAGCATTCATTCTCCCCTTACACAAAGGTGGCACCAACACAGACACCACAAACTTTCGACCCATAGCAATTCCCTCACCTCTCCTTAAAGTACTGGAAATGTGCATCCATGACCAACTCCTCAACCACCTGCTTGAAAACTCAGTACTATAACCAACTCAGCATGGTTTCAGACCAGGATACAAAACCACTACTGCCCTCCTAGCCTTCCTATAAACAGTACACTGGGCACGGGATTCTGGCAAAATAATCCCTTTTCTTTTCCTCGACCTCTCCAAAGCTTTTGATACCATTTCCCATACCATCCTCCACTCCAAACTATCCACCCTGAACATTACCCCACCTACCCTACAATGGTTCAATAGCTATCTTTCCAATAGGCAGCAATCTACCAAATGGCAACAATCTTACTCTCCCTTCCTCAGTATTTTCATGTGGGTACCCCAAGGCTCCATACTTGGTCCTTTCTTATTTGGCATCTTTATTAACAATTTTCACTCCATTCTCCACAGTGCTCAGTAATCCAGTAAGCCAATGACTCTACAATAATATGCACTGCAAATTCCAGCTCTGAACTCCAGCAAATAACCCAGAATGCCCTCACTTCTACTGAATCTTAGATGCTTAACAATCATCTTGCCCTAAATAAAAATATATATATACTAGTGCATTTTTTACCCCTAAAAACACTTTCCTAGATAAAAAAAACTCTTCCTTGGTATGCTCTACAGGCACCAACACTTTCTTAGCATCTCTACTAGACAAATGCTTACAACCACCATTTTATTACTCTCTCTCCTTTATGATGCCCCTCTCCTCACTAATATCACAACAGAAAAGCCAAATCTGCCACCAAGGCCAAATTCTCATCCCACCACTGTAACTCACTGAAACAATTAGGCTGGCTGGAACTCTCCCACCACCACCCCCATCTCTCATTCACCCAACTAACTACAGTGCACAAAATAATCTACAGACCAACAGACTGTCCTGCTTTCTCAACACTACTCACCCAATGCCAACCCAGCAGGCAACTACGATCTGAAAATCATCTACTTCTAAAAGTAGAAAAGCCCACCTTACCTGCTGATCAACTCCTCCATTCTTTCACCATCACCAAATGATGGAACTCACTTCCACCTTCTATAAGAAACACAGGCAGCATCACCACCTTCAAACAAATACCGAAAAATCGTCTCAACTCTTCCTGGCTATGTACCTGCTCTATAACCTAACCTCCTTCTCCTTATATGATAACTTAACTCCTGCGCATTTTGGTACTACTGACTGATGATATTTTCTTCATAATTGTTATTTTTATCACTTGATACTGGTACAATAATGATTATTAATATATCTCTGTTTATACCTCTCTCATTGAATTCATCTGGTAACCAACAAAATTCCTAATTTTATATATATATTCTGTATATATTACTGTAACCACTACCTGTAACACTGTATCTGTTTTTGTACCAATTAATGTTTAATATTTTCTGTATCTATGTTCTTGTTGGAGCTTTTCTGCTGGGACTCCACGGAAAATGGGCTCTTTTAGGCCCACTGGACTTTTCTGATAAACAAATGCAATAAATAAATACAATATTAAGATCAATGAAAAAAATAGACTACAAAAATTCAATAAAACCCAAAAAGTTAGAAGTTTGGTAAACAAACACAGTAATTAGGACTATTCATAGAGATTCATGCAATATAACAGAAGTAAATAGGATATATTACTGTGCAGCTAAATTAATAACAGTTAAAGTCTTACCACAAATACACAGGGCAGTAAGGGAAAGGAAAGGGAGAAATCAAATGTCATCATGGGAGTATAAAAAAGAGAAAAGTATAAAGCAATTAAGACAAGACGTACCACAGTTAGAAGACTATAGAAGAGGAAAGTGATCAACAAAAATATTCAGAAAGCTAGATGTGATAAAAGCAATGTGCAGTATCAGAATAAATCAGGATCTATCGTGCACTATCACAAATAATAAACTAGAAATATCAGCACAGGCAGAAAAACTTAGAAAATAGGCAGATAAATATAAAGGAAAAGTACAAAATAACCAATTTATTGGTGATTCAAAAAAGTTTTATAGAGAATTGGGAAACAAGGCAAAAGGAATTGAAACACCACCAAAAAAAGAAGAAATAGATACATTTTGGAGAAATATCTATGAAGACCCTGTGGAACATACCAAATATGCTGAGTGGATAGAAGTTCAAATGTACAGGATATGAAATGGGAGAGGAGATTGAAACAAAGTTAAGAAAAGCTCTTAAATGGAAAACCCCAGGCCCAGATGCAGTACCTAACATCTGGATAAAAATACTAATATCTTTACATGAAGATTTAACCATGAGGAAGAGCTATTTACATGCACACTCCCAACAGACACCAGCCTGGTTAACAACAGGAAAAACAATACTCCTACTTAAGACTGAACCTGCATGCTATCCTAAAAGTTATAGGCCAATAACTTGCCTTATGACATATAAACTATTTACTGGAACTAATGCCGACAGAGTTTATAGTCATGTAGAAGAAAACTCAATCGTGGCAATAGCACAAAAGGGTAACAAAAGAAACTCATATGGAACAAAGGACCATTTGTTGTTAAATAAAGTCATAATGGAGAACTGTAAAAAGGGGAAGAATCTATGTATGATATGGATAGATTGAAAAAAAGCATTTTACAGTATTCCACATTCATGAATAAAAGAGTGCTTAAAAATGTATAAGATACACCCTACACTGACCAATTACATCACAGTGACCAAGCAACAGAGGCAAACCACTTGGCAGTTAAGCCATTATAAAGGACAAATTATTATTCCAGTAAAAAAATTCAAAGGGGAATAGTCCAGGGTGACTCTTTGTCACCGCTGCTATTTTGTCTTGCTGTTAACCCATTAAGCTGTCTACTTAACATATTAGGTCATGGCTACAATTTGGCTCCTAGAAAACAACAGAGTAAAGATTTCTTATCTTTTTTTTTTTTTTGGATGATTTAAAACTGTATAGTTCATCAGATGAGGAACTGAAAGCACAACTGCAAGTGGTCAGAACTTTTTCAGATGAAATAAGAATGTCATTTGGTCTTGATAAACGTGAAAAAGCAACCTTTAAAGCAGGAAAGCTGCAGCACCAAGAAAATATCAGTTTGGGACAAGAATGTGATATGAAGGAACTTCACCAAGAAGGAGTGTATGCTCAGTTTGGTTTTGCGAAAGGTAGATCATGCTTGCTCATCCTTGTTGTCTTCTTTGAGTCAGTCACCAGAGCTGTGGATGAGAGCAAGGCAGTTCATACCACTTACCTCAATCTGGCAAAGGCCTTTGATACCATTCTCCACTCTGGATTAGTGATGAACTCACCAAACTAGGCATTAATCCCTATATCACTAGTTGGGTTGCAAATTAGCTCACAGATAGAACCCACAGTGTGAAAGTAGTGGACTCCAAGTCAGACTGCCAACTATTCATGAGTGGAGTCCCACAGGGATTGATCCTAGGCCCTCTCCTGTTTGGCATCTACTTCTCAGAAGTCTAGGCCAACATGGAGGAACTCTGGCTGACCAAGTTCATAGATGACTACAAGCTGAGAGCCATTATTAACTCCCCAAGTGATGTAGACATCCTACAGAAAGGCCTCACTGAGACCAATGACTGGTGTCGAAACCATGGCCTTAAGCTTAATTCCCTATGGGAAAAACTCAGTTCTCACTAATTACCACATTGATGGGAGCCTACTGAACCCTGATGGCATTAAGAGATCTGGGGACACAGGTTGACAGCAACCTCTCCTTCAACCACCACATTGCCACTGTGGTCAGAAAGTCCTTCTGTGTGGTACATCTCATTACTAAGGGTTTTGCATCCAGGAAGAAAGAGGTCATCATTTGTCTCTACTCTTCCCTCATTAAGCCAGTCATTGAGTACAATGCCCCATTTGGCATGTACTGCACTAGACACGTGCAACAGCTGGAAAGGCCACAAAAGTAACGCACAAAGAGGATCCTAGGCCTTAAACACATGTCCTACATGGACAGACTCAGAAAACTCCAGCTATTCTCTGCCTCATATTGTGTACTAAGAGGCGAGCTCTGCTTGACTTCCAAAGTCATGTATGACCCAGCTCTGTTAGAAATGCTACATATAAAGACATCCCAATCCCTCCGCACCACACACTAATACTGACTTCAAATGTATATCTGTAAGCTATATTATGTAAGTAGTGTTAAATAAGCTATATTATGTAAAGTAGCGTTAAAGAAGCTATATTAAGTAGTGTTAAATAGATGCTTATATGTAAATTAGAATTGAAACTGAATCTATGAGTTTTTTACTGCGTGTTTGTCAGTTTTGATATAATCTGTACTTAGTACTAAGGTAAGGGCAGTGTTTAGACTGTGTTTTGTGCTCTAGCAGGGTATTTCTATGCTACAGGACAGGGATACAGAATACAATTTCAGGGCTAGCTGAGGGAGAGCAGTGTGAAAGTAGAATGTTCAGAGTTAGGTTCAGTAAGTAGTTCTATTACAAGAAGCTAGGGGCAGCTAGATTTATTTAAGAAAATATAGAGGGAGCCAGATTACTATGGGGGACGGATTAGTGGTGCCTTTAGACCCAGTCTAAGTTCAAGCTATAAACCAATTTGCTCTTCCTGTCCTAAATTACAGTTTTCGAGTGACTGACTGGTTCCAAAGGGTTTTGGATAAGTTGGAAAGGAAAACAAGAAGATGCTTCATGCTTTTCACATGATTTATAAAAATCAGTGTGTATACCAAGACTATATATTTTCTGTTCAGAGGGAGGTATGAGCATCCTCAAAACTGATTACATGTACAGATCTGCAATCATAGGACAGCATGCATATCTGCTGACCTCACAGGACCCAAACGTAGTGAAATTTTTAAAATATGAGGAGAATAAGTTTAAGATGACTTTCCTGCTTAGTTTAGCAGTAGCATATCAGCATTAAGCAGGAATGGAAATCAAATCAGAGTTAGATAAAAATCAGGCAACAACCGAATGTGCCAAAAAAACAAAAGAAAGAACATAAGGTGAAGGATCACATGAGAAGGCAAGAAATGTAGAAAATGCATAAATACAGTGGCAGGTATAGAAAACTCTTGGAACAACCTCATGTTGATCAGGATCGAATGCAGGAATGCTTAAGGAGAGTTGAATTTAAACTAAAAGACAAAAGGTTAGTGTTGGCGGGCCAAGATAGTAGACTATGTACTCTTTGGTTTAAGTCCATTGAACAAATGGGAGAAACAGACAAACACAGGTTTTGTAAAACAGAGTTGGAAACTGTCACACATCTTGTTGCTGGTTGTGACATACTAATGGCAGAAGGACTGTTTAATGAATGGCATAATAATGTGGCAAGACTGTTGCACTGGGGATTGTGCAAACACCATAATAATGAAGTAGCTGAAAAGCATTGGAAACACGAGCCACAAAGAATTATAGAAAATTATGAAGTTTATATCACATGGGATCACCCATTACCAACAGTTCAAAAATAGATGTGAGAAAACTAGATACCGTGGTCCATGGAAAGAAGACAAAAGTAGCATTGATCATTGAAATTGCTATACCCAGTGACTATAGTGTTTTACGTACAGAGAGATACAAACTCATAAAATACCAGGATTTGCAGGAAGAAATGAGGGCAATGTGGAAAAAGGATACCCAGACAGTTTCAACAATAGTAGGAGCAACATGTCTTATAGAAAATAATTATATTATGTTATTCCATATGAATTCCAGAAGGAGTCAATAATGGGCACATTGCAGGTGTTGCGAAGAGAACTTCTGGCTAGCATCAGAGACTGAAACAATACTAATTTCATGAACTTTCATCATACCTTGACTTAGGAATAGGGTGCATTCCCATCATGGCATTAAAAACCCAAAGGACTTGAGAAATTAAAAAAGAGTATAATGCCCCTTTCAGTATGTACCTGACCAGACATATGCAGCAACTGGAATGTCCACAACATTTCCTTACAAAAAGAATACAGAGAGTAAACACTATGCCCCACAATGGTCACCTGCATGTCCTCTTTACTTGGTATCATACAGACCTTTGAGAGATCATCATTCCCTGGCATACAAGTCATCTCTGGACCAGTTTTGATGTACATTTTGCACATCACCAAAACAAACAGCATCAAAACTACTAGATTGAAAAACCTAAATTTTGCTTGCAACATAAATAGGACATGTAGGAGAAACAGATATGTTTCTCAGAGAATTCCTGTTCTCTGGATCAGACTCCCATCCATGTGAAGCAGATTTCCTCCCTATCTCTATTTAAGTGAAACCTTGACCAATGGATGGGTAATCAGAAATTTACCCCTGATCTGGTGCCTATGTCTTTGATGGACAGAGGCAGTCAATGAATCACCCCATATATAAATCAAACTTGTGGGTCACATTTAGGTTCATGTCTAGGCCTTTAGCCAAGTACGCACCTATGAACTAATGAACCATATGTCCTTTCATCCATAACATTGAATCTTCCTTTAAAAAGTTCTATATTGCTCAATTTTCTAATCAATATTGTCAGTCATTCCAGTATCAAGGCGGTATCTGTGTTATGCATTAATCAAATGTTATAGTCCTATTATTTACTGTTTTAAATACAGGTCCCTATGGTTTCTCTTTGTAGATAAACATAAAATATTTTGCATACTGTGTTAATATGTATATTGCTTATTTCTTTTTACTGGAGATTTTGTTGCAGTTTGGAACAATATGTGCAGCCTTTTGATTTTCTTTGCATGCGGTGGTGCAGTGGTTAGCGTTGCCACCTCACAGCAAGAGGTTCTTCGGTTCAATCCTCGGCTGGGGTGCCTTCTGTGCGGCGTCTGCATGTCCTCCCTGTGGTTGCGTGGGTTTCCTCTGGGTGCTCCAGTTTCCTCCCACATCTCAAAGACATGCAGTAGGTGGATTGGCCACTCTAAATTGGCCCTAGGTGTGAGTGTGTGCATGTGTGTGTGCCTTCTGTGGAAGGTTGGGTGCCGGGCTGGCAACTCGACACTGTAAAACTCCATTGCCAATCATGAGAGTACATATGATCCGCTGTGGCGACCTCTAACCGGGAAAAGCTGAAAGAAGAAGAAGAAAATAGAAGAGTTTTCGTGACTGGCTCTAAAGTCAGAAGCTAGAAACAATGACAGATGTATTTTGTAAAGGAATGTGAACAACTTAATTCCATAGATATTGTAATAATGATGCTATATTCAGTAATGTTATTTTCTGGGCTATTTGCCATGCACAGTTATGACAGTCTCTATGACCTGTGTATCTCATATGAAATATAAGGTGCTTTCTCGTGGGAGGTCTTTTTTCATTGTGCATGCTAATGCTATGTTCAGATGGGTTTTTACAAAGTTTCATAAACTAAGGCAAATGTCTCCAGTATTAAGAAACTTTTATTGGGAACAATTCATTACAATATTTAAAATATGAAAATTAGAAGAAATATAAGTGAGGTTTAAATCTATCAGCTCATATTCTGTTAGTGTATGAATTTTTACAAGTTACTTAATTTTTGTGCAATTTGGTTTGTTCAGAAAATGATACTTAACCCCTTCAGATTCCACTAAGATTACCTTCTATTTTCTTTCCTGTACCCAGATTTTATGATTATGCTGAAATAGAAGCTGATTGTGATGATGGCTGTATTCCTTTACAGTACAATGTGCTATGAGGAAGCTACTGGCAGAATGGAGTTATTTAATCAGGAGCATAACAATGAATTTCATAGCATGTTCTCTTACATTCACACAGTCAACAGATGACATAAAATGAGACCTCCTAACCCAGTCTGTTTTAACTATGTTTATACATATTTTCCTTTGTGTCATCAAATGGAGTTGCTGGAACATACATTCAAGGAATATAATATTATGCCTATGTGGACTGAATCACAATGCACTGAACACAGTTGTCTGTCTTTCGGCTTTTCCCGGTAAGGGGTCGCCACAGCGGAACTCCGGTCTGCTAATGATTGGCAGTAGATTTTTACGAAATGACGTGGTGCCAGCTCGACACCCAACCTTCAACAAAGGCATGCCCATTTACGCACGCATGTCTTTCAAACACTACCCAACCGTGGGGAAGACATGCAGACTCCACACAGAAGGCACTTCCAAGCCCAGCCGAGAATCGAACGGGAGAACCTCTTCCTGTGAGGTAACAACGCTACCACTGTACCACCGCGGCATATATGTTCCTTCCTAAAAGTACTTCTCAGAAATAGACAGTAGTGAAGGAAATGGAAAACAGTTTAGAAAACAAAAAAAAACGGGTAGGAAATGTATGCACGTCATGCTCCATATTGGTAATAGGATTCAAAATGTACTATTCTTCCTTAGTGATTTTAATGTCGTATTTATTTAACTGTGTAAGTGAATTGGTCTCTTCTGAACCATTTTTAACCATGGTATAAGACACAAGGCAGGAATAAATGCAATAAATACGAACAGTTGAGAGCATGTGATCAACAAACATGATTCTAGGAGTCAGGGAAAATTAGAAGAATTGGAAAAATGCATGTAGATACAGAGAAAACAAAGTCCACAGATACTGACTGCAGGTCAGAAGTGAACCCAGGGACTATGTGGTAGAAAATGCGTCTGAGCCACCATTCTGCCCACAAGAATATGACTTTGGAACTTCGACTGGCTGAAGAGTCTATCTTTTCCACTTTATCAATCATTTTTGTAGGTTATGAAAAAATTAAAGCAGAGATATCCAGAAGGAAAACAAACTCTTTATATGCTGTTTTACTAACACATTTTAGCTCTTCAGTAGTTAAAGTTTGCTATATACTTAGGTCATCTTGCAGCTTTGGTTTGCATTTTGGATTGCTATCGTATCTGTTAGCATGTTTCATTTTTGGACGTTACATAAGCAGTCTGTCAACTTTTATTTTACCTTATAAAGCCATATGGAGGTTATTACTTTTATAGAGCTTTTTAGTACTACGGTAAAGTTTTTGTGGTGCTAACCTTTGTATAATAAAATAAGCTGGTAACTATTGATTTGACTACTACAATAATCTTAGACATGGTTAAAAGAACCATGAAGTTCTGTTATCAGCATTTGACAAAATGATATCAGGCTTTGGAGCTGGATTGGAAGTTGCGAATATTTTACTTTTGATGCAACACCACATTTGGAAAAATATTCATTTATTACCATGTCAATGGCACTGAGGTGCAACTTAAGGACCTCTTCAAATGGTTGGTAGTACAGATTTATTATCTTTTCTCAGGACACGTGGTATTTTGTTAACTACACTACATTGTATCAGCTTATATCTGAAAATGTCTGTTCCAGCCAAGTCTGCCATTATTTAAATAACTTTTACACAGTTTATAATTTTAAGTGTATAGCACACTGAAGTTTGAAGATTGTGTATAAAGTATGTGTCTGCAGTAAAATGTACACCAGTTGTTCTGTAAAAAATCAAAACTACAGGATTGTTTGTGAGACGAATGCTGTAGTTTGCAAAATACCCCCATGTCTTGAGGAGATAGCTAGGAATTAGTGCTGCTCTTTGATTCTGGTGAGAGAAGGAGCAAAAAATCATTGATTCCTAGCTGTGCTAAAACCAGTACTATCGACATTACTAGACAGCTCCTCCAGTAATCAACTTCAGACTTCGTAGACACTACTCCCCTTTCATCTCACATTACTAAGGTCCTGGAAGCATGGATTTGCACTTTCCAAATGTCTATGTAGCCATCTTGGTTGAAATGAGCATCCTGAGACAATGTAGTAATTGTCTCATGTTTACTGACAACGACCTAATACTTAAACTGTTTGGGAGATGTAATTATATAATGCTATCAGAGGCAAAGCTCTCACAAACAGCCACTAAAAATAGCAAACAGGCTGACAGTAGCACTGTATGTATCACGCACAATACAGACCAAACACATAGCCATACATTTGCTGTGGCTCTTAAAAGTAACCTATCTTAACCACAAAGGCCTCCTAAATGTAACCTATGAATTAAGTACCCACAACAGCCTCAGAAAAACAAGAAACATGCATATAAGGCTATCAGTGTCTCAACTTTAAAGCTCATAAGCCAAAACTCCACACAATCCAACATCTTAGTCATAGGTGACTCCATAGTGAGACAAAGTGATGCACCGCCCACTAGGCTGAGTAAGGAGACTGTCAAGGTTAGCTGTCCATCAGGTGCCAGGACTCATCACATCCTGCATGTACTCAAGTGCTTGTAACACAGGTAGACTAATGACACAGCCATAGTACACATGTGAGTAAACTACTAAAGACATACATCCCTGGACTACATAAAGAGAGAGACATGATGGAGCTCTTGGAATATGTGACTGAAGCAGGCATGAAACTAGCACTGAGCAGCATTTTACCCTCACTGAGAATGATGCTGCAATACAAATAGACAATTGAGTTCAGTAATTGGCTTAGCTTCTGGTGCCATTCTGGGGGGGGGGATATATATCAGTCTGGGAGGAGATGGCAGACAGTTCTATAGTCTTAACTGCTTTGCCAAAGATAGCCTGTACCTATCTTCACACAAGGCTTTTGTATATTGGTTAAAACTTCGTCCACCCCCTTAGTGAATTTTTTAGGCAATGTCAGTCTTCAAAAGCTTCTGACTTAACAAAACAAATTCAAATAACACAAAGATATTGCTACTCAATGCTAGGAGCCTCAATACCAAGGAATGCATTGATATAACATGGAATGCACTGCTATACCAAGGAATGCATTGATATACTAACAAATGCATTGATATAACATGAAATGCATTGATATACCAAGAAATGCATTGATATACCAAGGAATATATTGATATACCAAGGAATGCATTGATATAGCAAAAAATGCATTGATATACCAAAGAATGCATTGATATACAATGGAATGCATGGATATACCAAGGAATGCATTGCTATACCAAGCAATGCATTGATATACCAAAAATACATTGATATAACATGGAATGCATTGATATACCAAGGAATGCATTGATGTACCATGGAATGCATTGATATACCATGGAATGTGTGGATATACCAAGGAATGCATTGCTATACCAAGGAATGCATTGATATACCAAAAAATGCATTGATATAACAAGGGATGCATTGATATTTGCACGTTGTCATGAATCCCTCATTTAAGACAATTTAGAGCACCCCATCAATGCAGGGTTTCAACACCTACTAAACATTTAGGCCCACCACACTAGATGAAAGCATTAAAAGTGGCAGGGTCTCTATATTTGTAAAACAAAATATCACCTTCAGACTTGTTAGACAGGATTACAACTTGGAACTCCTCCATGTCCAACTTGCCATTAATACAACCCTTATCACATCATAGTTAAATATATGCCCCCCCCCCATATCCCCATCGGCCTATACATTCTACATGACTAGTATGCAGTCCCTGTGCATTATGTCAAATACCACTCTCCTACAGGACTTCAAACTACCATGTATGCCCAGAGATTTCTCCACTTCATAGATATAAGCTCTCTGGACCAATTAGTTCACACCTCAGCTAGGGAAGTCTCATCAATATGGGACAGCTCTGTTTCCCTCCAGTTCTAACTTCCTTTCTCATCAGATCACACCCTAAATCAATCACATTTACCACAAGTATGAAGCTAGAAGCATCCTGAAATACCTTGTTATTCAGAAATTATGTGAGGGCTAATCTGCAAAAACTGAGTGATGACCTGGCGAAATTCAAAATCCTCATCCAATTTGATGACCCCACTGCATATGAGAACTCATTTAGCACCAAAGTGGATGCACACATGAATAGCTGCATAGATTCATCTGTCACTTTCTGAAATAAATGCAATACCAAATTTAAAAATAAACTCTATAAAAAGGCTCTACAATAAAAGAAAAAAAAAAACAAATTTCTTGCAATTATAACTGTACCTATCATGATTTGAAAAAGACTCTTGCTGAATTTAACAAGGAACTCTGGTCCCTGATCAAATAAACCAAAGATAGATATGAGGTAAAAAGGCCTCCCAGGCAAAAGACAACAATAACATCTTCTTTAACTATGTTAGAAACCTTAGAAACAACCCTTGACACTGCTCAGAGCTAATAGAAAATTATATCCCATACTGAGACTCTGAGGACATAGCCAGTCTGCTAGTGGTAGCTCTAACCACCTCTGCATAATCCACATCACATACACATATCTATACCCGCAATCCAAATCTCCTAAGAAAACATCCCCAAAGCACTATCCAAGGCCAAGACCACTACTTTTGTGGAGCCAGATAACATACCAGGCTGCCTACTGACCAGCCTGAAGCAGGACATGTCAACCCTCCACCTCCACAGAGACTATTCAATATCAGTCTCCAAAGAGACTTTGTGCTGGATGAATGGAGGACAGTAACAGTTATCACCCTGCATAAAGGCAGAGAATCAATGGTCACGCATAATTGCAGACCCCTACATCTGACCAGCTTCATCTGTAAAGCTATGAAGTGGAGCATTATGGAATTAATAAATAAGAATATAGGTAACCTGCAAACTCTTGACTCAGGTCAGTTCAGTTTTGTCTAAGGAGATCTTGCCTACTTAATCTGGTCAACTTCTTTGAGACGGTTACCAAAGCAATTAATGAGGGGAAAATCAGTACAGACTGTGTATGTGCTGGTGTCATATCCATGGATCAAAACTAAATGCCAAAAAGTGTATAATAGTAACCTTTGGCAAGCATGACAAGCTCACATAGCTACACAACAACAACACATCCCTGAAAAGTGATTCCATAGTTAGGGACCTGAGAACCTATGTGGACAACAAATTGTCTATTGATCACCATGTGTCCAATATTGTAAGAAAGTCCTTTTCACTGTGCAGCTAGGTCCAGGGATGTGATAATTGCACTGTATTCTGCACATATTAGGACAATCATTGAATATAATGCCCCATTCAGTATGTCGCTGTCCAAACACTTTAACGCAACTTGAATGACCACAATGTTTTCTCACCAAGAAAATCAAGGGAATAAATCATGAAAACTACACTGACCATCTCAGAGCCGTGTCCCTCTAATCAGTATCATATAGGCTACTATGGGGTGATCGCTGCCTCACGTACAAAATCTTAGCAGCCCCTTTCATCCCTGAGCTACAACATAGCCACAAGTCCAGTGGTGGAATAAACACTCGCTTGAGAGAGCTTAATCTCTGACGCAACATGAATAGAATATGTTGCGAGGGATAGATATGTATCACAGAGAATAGCACTTCTTTGGAATTGTCTTCCTTTTCACATAAAACAAAGTACGTCCCTTACTTTGTTGAAACATAATCAAGAAGAATGGATGAGAAAACACAAATTTACTCCTGATTTAGTACCCTTATTACATATGGATATGGATAACATATAAATGTTATGCCTAGATTTTGGTTATTTATACTTAAATTACAAGGCCTAAAAACTTCATCTGAATTGAAGGCTAGGCTTCTAAAGATCTTCATAGATTAATACTCTTGTATCTATGATCCTAAGAATCTGTGAGAATGCAATGAATGAGAGTGGTGAAGAATGGCAATTAACAGATACAATGTTTTATTAGACATTGTATCAACACGATATTCTAACAAAGCACACTTTTCTGGGAAATACACTTATTCCAGTGAGGAAGGACACAAAAACTGCACTTGTCAGACAGTGTTCAGAACATTGTTTAGCCTCTATAAAGAGAATAGTTATAAAACCAGAATACCATCAATATAAGACTTTGACATACGTATGTGGCTTTTAGTGGTCATGCAAAGGCTCAGAAATTTTAACTGATCCCATGAAGTCTTCCATTTGTTATACTTATATCTTTGTCTTCCCCCAGTGAATCTGAAGCAAATGTTTCTCTTTTGTTCTGCATCTCATATTATATTTCACATCTGTTTTACTTGACCTGTTTTACTCACTGTCCTTAATTGTCACCCATGATACTTTCAGATGAATGGCATATGTCAGCTTGCATGCAGTATGTGTAATTTCCTGTGTTTGTGTATTTTACTTTATCTTTTATAAACTTTGTAGATTTGTAGACATTACTTCATTCTCATTGACTTGTTCATGAACCATTTTCATTTATTTTTTTCTTATTTTAAATAAGTGAAGTTTGATCAAAGTTTTCTCACATTCTTGAACAATTATGGCTTGTGGGAAAGGCCAACCTAGACATTCAGCCACATTATAAATCCATAACTTTATATAAGGCAAATAGTCACAAGGATCATTTGAAGCCTAACCCGTGTGGTTTACTTACTACCTGTATTTGTAAGAGACTGAGGTGTCAGACACACAGTGAGCTTCCACTTACCTATCCAATCATTATGATTTGATTTGAGCGAGAAAGCTACTCTGCTTGATCTTGATAAGGACTTTATTCCAGAGTTAGGGGATCTTTTTGGAAAGAAATATATCCAACAAACAGGTTTTGTTTGTAGTATGATGCAGGTTGAGGACACATGAATGGTAATTGCGAATATATTATAGTTTTAGGATTATGTGGATAGCTAAGTAAGAGCCTTGCAGGCTAGGCAGATGTCACAAAGAAGGCTGTAGAAGATAAAATAGAGAAATAAAGTTTTTCAGTGTTTTGAGTAATTTAGAAAGGTCACACCTGAGATTTGTTTTGCAAGGAAACATTATGGTCTTTCTAACTGGACTTGGTGCTTTGAAGAAAACATTGAAAAGGAGACATTATACCCTTTTATTGGCCCAATAAGAATGGAGTTGAATGGGACTATAATTTTTTTGGACTTGGATGATATACCTTTCATAATTAATTGAGCTAGGTAGAAGGATTTTCTAATTATGGTTAATACATGGTGGTAAAAGGAGAGCTCACTGTTCACAAACATGCCGAGGTCCCTAGTGACACTATCAGTTTTGAGTGGGTATCATTTATGAAATAGCTGAAGGGGTATTCTTGTTTACCAAAGAATACAATGCTGCATTTTTGCTACATTCAGATTAGATCTGTTATTCAGAAAATTGTATTGCATTGCGATTAAATCCAGGGTTCAGACATCAGCGGTTTATATGGGCAAGACCCTGTTGGGGGATATGGATAACAGCTCCAAGTTTACAGTTATTATTAAGCTTAGTCATCCACAAATCCTTGACATCTGCCTTAATGTCAGAGAAGAATAAACTCAAGAGTAACGCTCCTAGAACAGATCCCTGAGAGATGACATCGGTGACTTGTTTCTGGGGGGGACAGTGTGCAACTTACCTTAATAGAGTGGGTTCTAGTTATTAACCAGTTTGCTACTCAATGAGCTACATACAGCTATGTAAATTTATCGATGACACCAGTGTGTGGGATGGTGTCAAATGCCATAGCCAAGTAGGAGCATGGTGTGTCCCATTTTACCTTCATCAGGCACTTCTGTGACTTTTTCAAAGAAGTCAACCAGCTTAAACAGGCAAGATCTGCATTTCACAAACCCAAATCAGTTTCAGTCAAGAGACTGTAATCTGCTAATATCCTTATATATGAGTTCCAAGAGTTCCATGATGATATGTTGTATTACTTCACATATAAGGCTGGTGTGGCTAGTCTATCTATAGTTTCAAGCCAATGGTTGGGCTGTCCTTGTAAAGTGGGAACACCACTGATGCTCTTCTGGCTTCTGGCACATAACCAGATATGAGGCTGGGGCTGAATAGGTTCATGAGGGGAGTCAAAGCAGTTGTAGAGTTTATTAATGCTGGGATTCCATCCAAAAAGTTTGTTTTTGAATTTGGCATTGAGTTCTGACAGTTGGAGTAAGCAAGCACTTTTGCCATGGTGTCTTCTTAGAGTGAAGAACTATTATGTCTCATTCAATGAATAATAAACTATGTGAAGTTTGTCTTGGAAGAGTTTCTGAAGATGGTAGGATTTATGGGCAACTTTGTTAGTGAACTTATTGAAAATACTATGGTACAGTAGTCAGATTTGATCAATAAAGGGATAGCTATGAGTTTAAACCATATTGATGCCATATGCATGATAACTAGATCAAAGGAGGTATTGGTCCCTAGTAGGGTTAGGTACAATTGGTTAAACGAGCATGCTTTGGTGATGTTCAGGGAACATTGCAGATATTTGTTATTCATGGTGCATGTTAACTATTTTATGCATGGATAGTTAAAATTATCCAGCTAGATTGTGCTAGGATCGAAGGACAGGGAATCCAGCTTGCCATGATATTTTTCAAGGCCAGTTTTATTCATTGTGGGAATTCTGTAGTTAGCCATAATAAAGACAGATGCAGTTGACAGTTACTGAGATGTGAAGTAATTCTAGATAATTATGGATTTGGTGGGAGGTAACTGGATAACAAATGAAGACTGATATGGTGCCAACAGAAGTGGGGGCATCCTGAGTGGAGAGTTTAAAGGAGGGTAGGTATCAAGGCCTGGTATAGGAGTATTCTTACTATACTGGAGCCATATTTTTGTAATCATAGGTTCCTAAGCTCATAGGTAAGTACTAGGCTGGCTGACTTTGCAGGCCATTTTAAGCCTAGCCAGTTTCCCTTTTTATGCTCAAAATAGTCTATCCCATTTGGTTATAGATTTTCCTTATCCATCTCATGGTCAATAATTCTATATTAACCCTAATGAGAATAAATGGGATCATATTATAGGTAATTTGGGGGATCCATTCATGGGATAAAGCATTCAGGAACTACCTCTATCCATTAGTAGTACAGGGGCATTACTAGGGATATTTTGTGTTTCCCATCCATAGATCTAAGATGCACTTCAAAATGGACAGGAATGAACTTTGTTTTATGAGGACGGGGAGTCTGTTCCACAGCAGTGGTATCCTCTGTGAGATATACCTGTCCCTGCAAACCATTCTGCTTATATTGCACAAGATGTTTACATCCTTAGACTGAGAATTTCTGATGCCATTTGACTTGCTGATGTGTAGTAAATCCATCAGGAATAGATCAGAGGAGTAATCACTTTGATGTCTATGTTTTTATGGGTGAGGAAGGCCTCAGTAATGGACATTTCTTGTTTGGGATTCTAGCACTGAGCAGTGGCACCTTAGTGTGGCATGATTGGAGTATGTTGGTTTGGTGGCTTTAGAGAAATAACTTTGCCTAATAAAAGGCACCATGAGGGCAGAAAGTGTCTTGACTAATATTCAGAAATTCTGAAGAGAAAGAGCAGTAGACCATCCCTAGAAAAGAAGGCTGGACTGCTCACCATCTCTCTCCAGGCTGGCAAATACTGGTCCCCCACCGAATGACACCAGCATCTGAGCCAAGTGTTGACATTAATAATATTCTACTTGAATGATGTCATCATTCATGATGATGTCAATATACTGTTCAAGTCTAGTCACACGCCAGCTTCAGAAAAATACCTAGAGAGTCTGTGCTTCCTCATTTGAGCCAAGAAGGTTCAATGTGTGTCATTCACACCCATGTGAGACATTGACAATATCATATGCATACTTATGGTGATGTGATATGAGGGCTTCAGTGACATTATGAATCCTGGCACCTCTTAGGCAGTATAGCATCGCACTATCTTTGCTCATCTTAGTAAATTGTATATTAGAATACCTCCTTATGGAGTTATCTGTGCCTAGTACGTTTTTATGTGGTGCTGCAGTGCTTTGTTGCCTTATGAGCTTCACCCTGGCACCTTGGGGATCCATGTCTGTTATGATGGTGGTTAGAGTTGTTATATGGGCAGCAGGTGAAGTATCCATATACTTCTGAAGTTTAGGTGTATGAGATTTGTGCCTAGAAGGCTTTGTTAGGGATTGTTTTAATACTTTAGCATAACTATGTTTGGTGGATGGGCTGTGTTATTGTAGTGTCAGAGAGGTATTTGCTTTGACACCTACGTGACTTAAGAGGTTTACTTTAAGATCCAGTTAATATTTGTCTTCTTCAAATATAAAAACAAAACACAAGTAATCCACAGTGCTCGAGCTGCTATGACCTACAGAGTGAGTGGATAGACATAAAAGAGTAACATTGTTAAGCCCAGAAGATATCACCTTAGCTCTTAGATCTAGGAACATGCTTCTAATCCCCTCCTAGCAGGAAGATTAAGATGTCTTGTAGAATTTCATTAAACTATTTCTTTAAAAGTTTATTCTAGCCAGTAAAGTGAGCTGATGGACAAGCATTCTTGTTCTAGTTGTTAAATGTGTTTAGGAGTTCCAGTCAGATTCAATAGCCCTTGTCCATTAGCTCATTTAACTGGCTCAAACAAACTTAAAAAAGAAAAAAAAAACTTTAAAAAATACAGGACACCTTATTCCACTGGCTTGGAGGAGATTAGAAATATTCTCCTATATCTAAGCGCTAAGGTGATATATTTGGGGCTGAATAGTGCTATTGTCTGACAACAGAAGAAGTAAGGGCAGATTGTGGTCCTGTGGTGTGCAGAAATCTGATAAATAGGTGTTTTATGAGAATTCAATATATACTGTGAGCAGTGACTTTGTTTTCACACTCATAGTAGCTGGGTACAATAATGTAAAAATGACAACTTGTTTTCTTGGCCAAAAAACAGTATTTATAGGACTGTTATAATATGAACACAATTACAAGTTTTAAAGTATTAAAGTTTTAAATTTATAAAGTTTTGAGCTGAGTTTGTAATGATTTTACCACTTGAACTGGTGTATTTCTAACAAAGTTATAAGACTATCATGAATAGCAGTTCTACTGTTTTAAGGCTATAAATTTGTCAGACTTTATAATAAAGATTCTAGTACTTAAACTTGGAATAATTTGATAGCAGTTGTATCAAGCAGCACAACCATGCAGACATAACTCTTAGAATCTTAGCACAAAAAATTTGGACAAAGCCTGACAGAATGGGAAATCAAAGGCCCAAAAAAGCGACAGATTTTAAATATTGCTCTTATAAACTTAGAAAGTTGCTAGAATAACAAGATGTGTCTTAGTATGCATTTTTCTGAAGGATATGAAGTCTGAAACACAAATATATATAATTATTTAGTGATTTCAGTCCTCAGATCATCCCAGTGATTTGCCAGAAAATCACACATTTTATGAGGATCAGACAAAAATACCAGACAAAAATCTGGACATTCTGCGAAAATCTGGACAGTTGAGAAGTATGCATGCAGAGCTTAGAGCAGAGTAGTTTTGGAAGATGAAAGGGGTCTTGTTTAGCATGCATTTAAAAGAAGACTAGTTCAGAGTACTTCTGAGATGAGTTCAGATCTTGCTATCACTGACTGTGGTCTAGTGTAAGCTAAAGTGATGCTGTGCATTACATAACTAAGAGTCAAAATGCACAATATAGCAGTACTCAATACAAACAACTGCGTAATCAAGTAAAGCGACTTGTCATCAAAAACAAACAAAACTACTATATTATTCAGCAAAACAACCATATGCAAAATCCTAAAAAGTTCTGGAGGTCCATAAACTCTCTATTATACCCAGATAAAAGTGATAATCCCTCCTCTGATCCAGACATGGCCACAGCTGAAACTGCCTCACTTTTTAACTCATTTTTTAAAAGCAGTGTAGTCAATCTCACTGCCAGCTTCCCACTAATCAACCCACTGTCCTCAGATTCATCTGCTTCAAGAAGACAAAACTTCTGTCTCATACCCATACCTACTTCCACCATAAAAAAAACTCCTGCTTAAACTTTTAAACTTAAACCTTGATCAAATGCTCTAGATAACAACACCAGAATTCCAGCAGACGTATAGCCTGTCCTATTAGTATACTACTAAACAGATCCATTCAAGAGTCCTTCATTCCCACTGTCAGGAAAAAGGCATTTATCCTTCCTCTCCACAAAGGTGGAAACAATAATGATATTTCTAACATCTGTCCAATTGTAATCTTCTCTCACATCTCCAAAATACTGGAAAAATGTATCTATAGCCAACTACTTAACTACTTAACAGAGCTGTTGGACATGCTACACCTAAAGAAATCCCAATCCCTCTGAGCTACACGGTCTAGGGACCTAAACCTTGTCACCACAATAAACAAGACATGCTGGAGGGATAGATTCCTGTCCCAGAGACTTCCCATACTCTGGAACAGGCTACCCATCTATGTCAAGCAAAGTTGTTCATTAGCACTCTTCAAGAAAAATCTTGATGAGTGGATGGGAAATAGGGAATACACTCCGGTGATCACTTCTGTGTCTCTGCTCAACAGTGGCACAGGAAATAACTTTCTTGGGTGGCGTAAGCCAGGGAACCTTGTTGGCTAGGCTTACGTAGGCCCTTGGGCCAATAGCCTAGCACATACCTATGAACCTATGAACTTCATACTACACTACAACCTCCTCTCCCCAACCCAACATGGGTTTAGGCCTATCTAAAGGATTTTATCTTATATCTTCCTTGGACACAGTCAACCATGCTCGAGACTCAGAATACCTTGTCTCCTCACTACTTCTTGACATTATCAAGGCATTTGATACTGTCTCCCACCTGCTTCTTCTGACTAAACTCTCCAGTTTAGGCATATCTCCCCTTTCCATAGGCTGGTTTTCCAACTACCTTTGAGATAAACAACAAACAACCAGGTGGCACCAATCCCTCTCTCCTTTCTTCAACATCAGTACTGGAGTCCCACAAGGGTCCATACTAGGTTCACTGGTTTTCAGCATTTTCATTAATGATTTCCATACCAGCATACACCATGCTAATGTCATCCAATATGCAGATGACTCCACTATCATCTGCATGGCAAAGTCTATTTCAGAACAACTTACTCTCACCAAAAAATGTCTTCACCTCCACAGAAATCTGGATGTATAATAATCATTTAGCTCTAAATGCTAATAAAACCAAACTCATGTTATTCCACCCTCCAAAAAACACCCCTAACCAAAAAGGAATTTACCATCAACTCACTCAACAAAACTGTGAAGATTGGGTGAAGATAGGTGAAGGCTGCCAGCCTAGCCAGGTAGAATTTGGGAGATAATTATGTCATCTGTAAATATTAATGTAAACCACAGGATTGTTGTCTTAAATGGTAAAAATAGTGTTACATGTGGAACTGAAAAAAATGTAACAACAGTGCACTCTACTGACCAAGTAAAGCATGTTGTGACCCTTTGATGTTAAAACTCGGAGTCAGTAAGTCTAGTGTGAGGCATCTGTCTGTTGTTTTAAGGCCAGAGTTAATGGCCAGAATTTGCATGCATAAATGTACTTTATTGCTCTGGTTTCTGCACAGAAGCGAAGAATGTAAATGTAGTTTATGTTAGCCTGATAACCCAGGGAAGTGTGAAGAATGATGTAATGTGAACCAGGAATGTGATTTTAAAAACAGAGAGAATCAGAGAGCATTAAACATTTTTGTCTTGACCATCCAACTCACCAGCACTGTCTTGGTCTATATATAAGTTTATCTTAGACTTGTGTTTTCTCTTAAAAATAGCCAGAAACTAGAAAGATTAGACTAAGTGATTTTCTGTGCTGTCAGAACTCTACTACTATATTATTTTAAGTATTTCTCTTTGATCTCTGAATTCTTGACTAGAACTGTGTAGTAAAAAATATTGTCTTGTGCTTTGACTATTTGTTATTAAATGTTTTTAAACCCTTCCAACTGTGGCTGTTTTTGTAGAGATAATTTAAACTCTTTAGAGTAATTGCATGCCTTTGATAAAATTGTACAAAGCCACTTCAATAGCCTTAGCTCAGGACTATACAACCAATTGGATAATAATATTGCACAGTAATAATTGGACACCCTTTTAATGGCCTTTGAATAGCTGATAAATATTAGTGGGTGGTGGCAGCTGGTACTACCGTATAGTCTGGGAAAAAAAGGGTCACAGCTGGAGAACCTGTGGCAGCCTTCCCAAGGAGTGTCTGTGTGGTTGTATAAACTCTTCTCAAAGTGTGTGTGTGTGTGTGTGTGTTTGTGTGTGTGTGTGTGTGTGTGTGTGTGTGTGTGTGTGTGTGTGTGTGTGTGTGTGTGTGTGTGTGTGTGTGTGCCAGCTACGAGGGCAGGGATACAAAGCACTGGTTGGACAGAGAGGGTGCTGGCGGTTTTAGCTTGCCCACTAGGCTGCGATCTGGACTCTGTAGCTGTGCCAGTGGAAAGTCTTATTGGGAACCTGGAGAGCAAGGGAGCGACCAGCCCTGGACTGAGCATGATCTCTGTGTGCTCTTAAGGGAAATTACACTTTACTGTGTGTATTTGTTATCCTTTCCTCCTATATGAGATGCCCCTCACTGGTGTTAGTGGTGGGGATTGAGGCTCCCTGATTGCTGGGCCAGGGCACGGGTGTCACATATTAATTGTTTGGCAGTGGTGGGATATCCACACCACATATTAATTGGTTGGCAAATACTAATTGGCTTGCAGTGGTGTGGGTGGAGTGAATTCCTGTAGTTTGTGTACAGTGAGCTCTGAAGGTATTTTGTACTCTATATCAGCCACGCAGTGAATACTCAGAGTTCAGATCACAATTGTTTTATTTCTTTTGTTAACTTAATTAGTCAGGGTGAGCAGGCAGCATGTCAGCAGAAAAGCATGGAAAGCTGACAAGGAGCCAGCTGGCGGAGATGTGCCAGGCTAGGGGACTGGTGCAGGGAAACCTGACTAAGGCAGACCTGATTCCAGCCTTGGTTACAGCTGCATCAGAAAACAGCAACCAGGAGGACAATCAGACTGGCAGTGGAGATATAATACCCTCGGAGAATGGACAGCTCAACCTTTCTGCAGAGGACTTAAAAATCCGTCTGGAGCTAAAGAGACTTGAGTTGGAGGCCAGGCATTTGGAGATAGAAGCTGAGAGACTGAAGACTCTACAGGCTGAGGAGAATGAGAAACTGATACACCTGGAAGCCAAGTAAAAGGAGCAGCAGAGGAAGCATGAGAGGGAAATGCTGACTTTTCGCCAGAGTCATGGAGGTAATGGGGAAGGGAGTAACTGGACCCCAGAAACACAAAAGGTCAGTAAATTTCTTCCGTAGTTTAAAGAGGGGAATAATTTTGATAGTTTCATTCATATGTTTGAGAGGGTATGCAAACAGTATGGTGTTGACCAAAGGCTCTGGGTACGGTTCCTGACCCCCTTACTCCATATTAAAACTGTAACTGTTTTGTCAAAAATGTCTGACGTTGCATGTTTTGATTATACTGCTGTTAAAAATCACTTGTTAGAATTGTTTAAGCTAACACCTGAAACATATAGGAACACGTTTTGTGAGTATAGAAGCAAGGCAGATGAAAGTGTGTGTGACTATGTTGCTGAACTGAGCACTTATTTCCATAGGTGGGGGAGTGGATGTCAGGTCACCACTTTTGAAGGGCTGGCAGACCTTTTGGTGAGGGAACAAGCCCTTAGCACTTTGCTTGAGGACATGAGGATCTGGTTAGTTGATAGACAATGTGTTACTTCAGATGAGTTGGGGAAGAAGGGAGACCTATACCTGGCAAACAGGGCAGCCCTGCACAGGAAAGGGATCCCCGGTACTGTTCATGGGTCTAAAGAAACCCATGGTGGGCAGCACAGACTGTCCCAACAGAATCTGCCAGTAGCAGGGGAAGCCACTAGTCCAGGTACACATCCAGGAGCTAGGGTTAAATGTTTTGAATGCAACCAGTGGGGCCATGTGTAATACAGGTGTCCACAGAGGCAAGGTGGGGAACCAAAGGTGAGTGAGCCAGTAAGTAGGAAAGACAAAATACCAATAGTAGGACTGGTGAGGTGGTTACTTCAGGGAGGGAGCTACCCTGTAGCAGTGAGACTGAAAGTGAGCCACAGCTGTTTGTGGGTACTGATGTTTCCTGGGACAGAGTGGCTGCAAAGGAAGAGGTGAGTAGTAGTACCCAGGCTGACAGTGAGGCACCACTGTCAGAGGATGCCAGACTTCCTGTGGAAGGGGATCTGTGAAGGGTTACAAGGAGAGAGTTGAGACAGACTCAGCTCTCAGACACTACATTGCAAGGCCTGAGGCAGGTAGCTAGGGAGGCACCTGATTCTCAAGGAAAGGGAGAATCTGTATACTGGGACAAAGAGTTTCTATACAGAGAGTGGACCCCTGAGGGAGGCTAGAAGGTGAGAGAGTACAGCAGTTGGTAGTGCCTAGAGCCTAACATCTGGCACTTCTAGCCATAGCCCATGACATTCCCTTTGCAGGTCATATGGGCATAAAACGTACAAAGAGGCGTATTATGCAGAACTTCTATTGGCCTGGAATTTCCAGAGATGTAACAGGGTACTGCAGGAAGAGGCGTATTATGCAGAACTTCTATTGAACTGGAATTTCCAGAGATGTAACAGGGTACTGCAGGGCCTGTGAGCAGTGCCAAAAGGCAGGCAAGGGAGGAGACAAGGTGAGAGCCCCTTTGATGCCTTTGCCTGTGATTGAGGAGCCATTTCAGAGAGTAGCTATGGATATTGTGGGTCCTCTGAGTACCCCAAGTTCCACAGGGAAAAAGTATATCCTAGTGGTAGTGGATTATGCTACATGATACCCTGAGACAATGGCTTTGTCCTCCATTTTGGCAGAGAAGGTGGCAAATGCTTTGTTAGAGATTTTGAGCAGGGTAGGTTTCCCAAAAGAAATACTGACTGACAGAGGTGCCAATTTCATATCAGACCTGCTGGTTTATCTGTGGTAGTCCTGTGGGGTGAAGCACATGAAGACCACCTCCTACCATCCCCAAACTAATGGTCTTGTTGAGAGGCTAAACTCTACAATCAAGTCCATGCTACGGGCATTTGCAGATCAGTTTAAGAGGGAGTGGGACAAATATTTGCTCCCATCTGCTGTGTGCTTAGAAAGAGGTTCCCCAGGAATCCATAGGTTTTTCACCCTTTTAGTTGTTGTATGGGCATAGGTTGAGGGGACCTCTAGATTTAATTTGAGATGAGTGGGAAGGTGAGTGCAAGTCTCACAAGGAGTCTGTTGTGGCATACATCCTGAACCTGAGGACAAGGCACAGGTAACTCATGGGTGTGGCCCAGGAGAAACTGGCAGAAGTCCAGCAACAGAAAAAGGTGTGGTATGACAGGAATGCTTGATCTAGAGAGTATGCTGTGGGGCAGCAGGTAATTGTTCTCATTCTTGTCAGACACAACAAGCTGCAAGCAGCTTGGGAGTGACCCTACAAGGTGGTACAAAAGGTAAGTCATGTTAATTACATGGGGGAACTGCTAGGCAGAAGGCAGGGGCACAAATAGTACCATGTTAACATGATGAAACCTTACCAAGATAGGGAGGCCCTTGTGCTGAGAAGGAGGCCCTTGTGCTGAGAATTTGCAGTGGATTGCAGGAGGAGTCTGTGGGAGATCTGGGGACTGATCTCTTCAGTGAAGCTAGGGCTGACACCTCAGTGGAAGGCATAGCAATGTCCCAGCAGCTATCTCCTACCTAGGTTCGAGACATCTGAGCAGTGTTGCAGGAATTTGGGGACATGTTCACTGGAAAACCAGGTTGCACCCACCTGGGGCAGCACCAGGTGGATAAAGGACTCCAATGACCTATTAGCCAGACCCCTTATAGAGTGTCTGAGAGAATCAAACAGACTCTGAGGGAGGAGGTACAGAAGATTTTGGAAATAGAGGTGATTCAAGAGTCCAACAGTCCCCAGTGGTGCTGGTGCCAAAGAAGGATGGCAGCACCAGGTTCTGTGTGGACTATAGGAAATTAAATAGTCACACAGAGTCAGATGCTTACTCCATGCCTAGAACAGATGAGGCCCTAGAGCAGCTGGGTGAGGCTAAGTATCTTACAACAATTGATCTTACCAAGAGTTACTGGCAGGTGCCCTTAACTCTCAATGCTAGAGAGAAGTCAGCCTTTTTGACTCCTTTTGGCTTGTATGAGTTCACAAAGATGCCCTTTGGGATGAAGAATGCCCCAGCAACTTTCCAGAGGCTGGTATATCATATCCTAGTAGGAGCAGGAGAGTTTGCCCTTGCTAACCTAGATGATATTGCCATCTACAGCAATTCCTGGCCAGAGCACCTTCAGCATGTGAGGGAGGTGCTGGGCAGACTACAAAGGGCAGGGTTGGCCATTAAGCCGAGCAAATGTTAGGTAGGTATGGCAGAAGCCTCCTACCTAGGACATAGAGTGGGGAGTGGTAAGATAAGGCCAGAACCTGCCAAAGTGGAAGCCATTCAGGCATGGCCTGCACCTGTTACTAAAAAGCAGGTGAGGGCATTTTTAGGGACAGCAGGGTACTACAGAATGTTTGTCCCCAGTTATAGTACCATAGCTGCTCCCCTCACAGACCTGACAAGGAAGAACAGGCCAGATAAGGTAGTGTGGGCCCCAGCATGTGAGCAGGCATTCCAGAGGCTTAAATAAGCTTTGGGAGGACCCACTGGGTTAGCCAGTCCAGATTACAGCAAATAATTTGTTGTGCAGGTGGATGCTTCAAACCACGGGGTAGGGTCTGTACTTAGCCAGATTTCTTCAGAGGGGGAAGAGCACCCAGTGGTTTATCTAAGTCATAGGCTCCAATCCAGGAAGGAATGCTATGCAGCTGTAGAAAAGGAATGTCTAGCCATAGTTTGGGCACTGCAGACAATTCAGCCTTATCTGTATGAAAGGAAATTCCCTGATATGCCAGATAATAACCCCCTAACATGATTAAACAGAGCTAGCCAGCAAAATGCCAAGTTGCTAAGATGGAGCCTGGGGTTGCAAGCATATGATATGCCCATGCAGCACCAGAGTGGGTTTAGCAATGCCAATGCAGATGGGCTCTCAAGACAGGGAATGGGGTAAGGTACACTCAGATAGACCTTACTCCCTCAAGCAGTCTTTCTCAAGGGTCACTTGAAAAACTAGCTTGAGTTCTCCAGGTGGAGATATGTGAAGATTGGGTGAAGATAGGTAAAGGCTGCCAGCCTAGCCAGATACAATTTTGGAGATAATTCTGTCATCTGTAAATATTAATGTAAACCACAGGCTTGTTATCTTAAATGGTAAAAATAGTGTTACATGTGGAATTGAAAAAAAAATGTAACAACAATGCACTCTTTGATGTTAAAACTCAGAGTCAGTAAGTCTAGAGTGAGGCATCCTGCCTATTGTTTTAAGGCCAGAGTTAATGGCCAGAATTTGCATGCATAAATGTCCTTTATTGCTCTGGTTTCTGCCCAGAGGTAAAGAATGTAAATGTAGTTAGCCTGGGAACCCAGGGAAGTGTGAAGAATGATGTAATCTGAACCAGGAATGTGATTTTAAAAACAGAGAGAATCAGAGAGCATTAAACATTCTTGTCTTGACCATCCAACTCACCAGCACTGTCTTGCTCTATAAGTAAATGTATCTTAGACTTGTGTTTTCTCTTAGAAATAGCTAGAAACTAGAAAGATTAGACTATTTTTCTGTGATGTCAGAACTCTACTACTGAATTATGTTAAGTATTTCTCTGTGATCGCTGAACTCTTGACTAGCACTCTGTAGTAAAAAGTATTGTCTTGTGTTTTGACTATTTGTTATTAAATATATTTAAACCTTTCCAACTGTGGCTGTTTTTGTAGAGATAATTTAAGCTCTTTAGAGTACTTGCATGCCTTTGGTAAAATTGCACAAAGCCACTTCAATAGCTTTAGCCCTGGGCTATACTACCAATTGGATAATAATATTGCACAGTAATAATTGGACACCCTTTTAAGGGCCTTTGAGTAGCTAATAAATATTAGTGGGTGGTGGCAGCTGGTATTACCGTATAGTCTGGGAAAAAAAGGGGCACAGCTGGAGAACCTGTGGCAGCCTCCCAATGAGTGTCTGTGTGGTTGTATAAACTCTTCTCAAAAGTGTGTGCGTGTGTGTGTGTGTGTGTGTGTGTGTGTGTGTGTGTGTGTGTGTGTGTGTGTGTGTGTGTGTCAGCTACTTGGGTAGAGACACAAAGCATTGGTTGGACACAGAGTGGGCTGGAGGTTTTAGCTTGCCCACTAGGCTAAGGTTTGGACCCTATAGCTATGCCAGTGGGGAGTCTTATTGGGGACGTGGAGAGCAAGGGAGCAACCAGCCCCAGACTGTCTGTGATTTCTGTGTGCTCTTAAGGGACATTGCACTTTAATATGTGTATTTGTTATCCTTTCCTCCTATATGAGACGTCCCTCACTGGTGTTAGTGGTGGGGATTGAGGCTCCTCGATTGCTGGGCCAGGGCATGAGTGTCACAAACACTTGGCTCGAAGTAGTCCCATATACCAAACTTCTAGGGGTCATGATAGATGAACACCTAACTTTCAACCAGCATATTAACACAAACATCAAAAAAAAAATCAGAAACTAGGCATCCTGTACAGACACAAACACTTCCTCAATTATGAAGCACAGCTATCCCTTGCCTCTTCCTTTCTACTTCCATCCTAGCTCTATGCTGCACCTCTCCTTACTAATATACAACCCTCTTGTAAATCCAAACTGGACTCATGCTACAATAAAATTGCAAAATTTGTAATCAGCGCCAGACACTCCTCCCACCACTGCACATCTCTCCAACATCTAAACTGGCTAGAACTTCCCCAACATCTAACATACTTGCAACTAACCACAACTCATAAGCTAATCTATAAACCTTCTAGCTGTCCTGCCCTCTCCTGTCTGTTCACCATGTGTCACCCAAGTAGACCTCTGCAGTCAATCAGATGCTCCTTAATGTAGCAAAACCTAACCTTTCCACCAGTCAGATGTGTTACCCACATGTGATAGCAAAACTATGGAATGCTCTCCCTCCTTCAGTTAGGTTTACTAGCAATCCTGCTTATGCTTTAAGACTTCACTGAAACACCTGTTCTCCCATTGGCTATGTACATGTACCAGCACTGACTATAAAAAAATCCAATATTCTTAGCCTTCCTACTTTTCCTCCCCATCTCACTTACGGCTCAGACTCTTCATATATACATTCAGTGTTTCCAACTTTCTAAGTCCCACTATATCAGTTACCTACCTTGATGCCTGTATAACAATAGCTCTAAGGCTGTCCCTCACTCTCAGTATATTTACTCTGCTGCTCTCCATCTTTCCTTCTCCACTGCATAACTGCAACACTGTATTGTTCACACATTTGCTATTATCCCACGTCATCAACTGTATTCTTGTTTGGTTTCCATATTTAAAATGTAACATCTGTATAACTAGTATTATCTATTTTATTGTATCACCTATTCTGTAATGTCATGTTCTGTACCATCACTGCTTGATTTCTGTATTTTGATTCTGTACCTTTATCATGCTCCTTGTTTTTGAAGCTTTTCTCCCAAGCCTCTACTGAAAATGGGCTCGCCCTGGCTCAGTAGACCTGATGGTAAACAAATGCAAATAAATAAATAAATAAGCTTAAAGTAAACAAAAAATGTGAGGAATCAATAGAAACAAGTAATGATAAACAGGCAAGGAGCAAATAAACATTAAAAATTCTACAAACTCGCATTCTCTCACAAATGAAGCTGTGATGGAACAAATTTAACAACTGTAGCAAGTAAACAAAAAATAGCGTTGATATTAACTCTACATTGGTTCCATAAGACTAACTGCTATGACTTTCTTCTTCTCCCTTAATATCATCTGGGCCCAGATCTCTTCCCACTGCTCATGCCTGGTAGGTTGATACTGGGATGTAGTTCTGTGCTACAGTCACAAGATATGCATGTGTCGTATCCTGATCTGTTCTCATCCAGACGACTAAAAAGGCCGAAATGCCTCTGACAGACTTAGATACGCACTTATTCTGGTGTGGCAATCGCATTTTCCCATGTGTCTCCTGGTCCTCCATTTAGTTGCTATAAACATTCTGGTTCTGTTTTATTCATTGGAGGCATCAGCAAACACCAAACAGATATCCCATTTTAGTCCCAGGAAAGTAGAATTACTCCCAGTGTCACCATGGTTTTCCTCCAGAGGTGACCTTGAAATCACTTAACCCAGCCCTATAACTCCACTATATAGCATGATCTAACTCATTTCACCTTCAGAGCCTTCATCCTTTCTACTACTGCAGCATAACTTTTCTGTGTCTCAGTCTATCAGCTTTAATTGATCTGCTTCATGTCTTCTTCAGTTTGTTTTTCTTGCTTCATTTCACGTGTTACATTTATGTGTATTAGGCCTACCATTTCAACTATTTTCAGGTGTTTTTCACTTGTTAACTTCTTCACTATTAGTTCCGACAACTGTATTACTTGTGTTCTGCTTTTCACAAACTGATACATTTTAGGTGCCATGATTTGACCTGCATTTGGGCCCTTAAACTGAGTCTGGTGTTTTTTCTCTGCTTCAATTGCAGATGCAATTGATGTGTTGTGATATGATGTCTGGGTGTAATCTGTATGAATCAGAGTCACTAATAGTGTCCATGAATGAGTCACTGCCCACAATGTCTTCATTACGTACATGAGTCATAGCCAGCCTCTTTGGATTTCATGAGTTGTTTAACACTAAACAGCTGGAAGAAAAATATGTGACATTGAAAGGTGATGAGTAGGGGACATGATTTCTTTGTTTTTTTCAAATCTATTTATTTGGGAATTAAACTTTTAATAACAACAACGAGAACCTGGTTTCTTTTCAGTTAATATAAATGTGTATTTGTGTGTGTGTGTGTGTGTGTGTGTGTGTGTGTGTGTGTGTGTGTGTGTGTGTGTGTGTGTGTGTGTGTGTGCATCTATATATGCCTCATTTGATTGCTCATTTTCTTTGATTTAGTGTCAGGATAAAGATATACCTCAAGCACTTTATTTGGAAGGCAAATAGTAAACAAAAGTTTATAATATGGTCCCAGAGTTTTACCTTTACCTAGTATTATTTATTTTATTTATTTATTGACATTTGTTAACCGGGTTTGTCCAGCTGGGTTTGTGGCCCATTTTCAGTGGAGACCCGAGGAGAAAAGCTCCAGTACTACATTTTTAAACAAGTACAATTTTAAATAATATTGATATAATAGCAATTATAGCAAAAAGATTCACATATGTTGGGTTACACGCATAAAGTTAAAGTTGCATTAAAAAGAAGCTTAGTAACATAATTTTACATTGATATAGTACAATAGGTCAACAATAAAAAAATTTTGTTTGTATAAAATTATGCAAATGCATAGTAGACACATTGGAGAGAGAGGTGTTATAAGGTACTAATTATGGACCTTTTGAGGGTACATAAAGGGAAGGAAGACTAGGTGAAGTCATGGCAAGGGTACCTTTATGCACTCAAATACACTGAGACCTCAAATTCTCCTTTCATCAGTTTCTCTACAAATAAATGAAATATCCTTCAGTGTGCCTACTTGTAAATGCTTTGTGTATTCATGGATGACCTATGGCACAATAAAGACTAGTAGACAGCTGACTGAGATTTGCTTCTAATTAGGAAAACCAAATGATATGGCCAGTGAAGTGGCACAGACATTGTATTTCTACCTGTACTGCCAGCGGGGTAGCCTGGGCTGCATTCAGGACTTTATCCCTCTTTGTCACTGGCCACTGTCACTAGTACAAACCGTATCATAGATGGCCGTATCATAGATCTATGATGTTTGGGAAGCTCTCTAATGGCACAGCATGGCTACCATGGTAGTTGGATTCTTTGTGTCCTTGTCATTATGTCCAGAAGAGGCTGTAGCCCAGTTTAATACCTTTCTTCGTATGTAGCAGTAAAAGAATTAGTTTCTAATAGTTATTCCTGTGTGTGTCACCTATGAGTCTCTTCAAGGTGAGTATATATGCTCAGGCCATTATGCTGAGATTATATTATTGTTGTCAGTGAGGTATGTGGCACAGCTCATTTGTTACTGATCCAGATTTAAGAAGATGTACAGGGTATCTAGCTTTGTTAAAATTTCCAGCATGTTGTAAAGTGTACATAGGAAGGTTATGGTTAATTTTGGACATGACAAGTAAGATTACACATGGTGCCACTTTCCTTTTAGGCATTGTAATAGACGGAATAGAAATCTGTGCTGCTGATAAAATAGAAATCTTTGTTGCTTTATGTTAGTGCAGCAGTGAGTTGGTAACAGTGAACTCTCATTTTTAATATGAAACAATGGATCGATATTATAAAAGCTCGACACTTACATGGTTTTCCAAAAAGAAGGGAGTTGTAGTACCATTAGCAAGGATATGATTTTTAATGCAGTCAGAATATCAGCAGTCCACTCTTCTCATCAATGATATTTTTTTTACCCACCTTCTCTCCAACCGTTGCCTCCATCAGGGTGATTTGACATTATTACATGCATACTGTTGACTTCTCCAATTCTGTTTCAAGGCTAGTACCAAAATAAAGACAGAAATAATCCTCAAAAACATGAACACAGACTCACACTTTGCACCACAAAATTCTAAAATTAAATAGTCATACTTTTAGTAATCCTCTGGCACACATTTTCGATCTGTCACTCACAATAAAAAATCTTCTGTTATAACTTTAAACATACCATGATTACTCCCCTGGCAAAATGTGCTTCCCCAGTCTCTGCAAATGACTCTTGCCTTATTGCCAGCCTCTGTCTAATAGCTAAAATAATTAAAAAACGGAATATGGTAAAATTCTTGAGTACCTTCTAAAATATGGCATCCACACAGACTGCCAACATGGTTTCTGTCCTAACATTTTTATTCTAGCAGCCACATATTCGCTGACAGACCACATCATTAAAACACTAAGCAAGGTAAAGTTACAAGAACCACCATTTTAGATCTGAAGAGGGCTTTTGAAACTGTTGACCCTGTTATGTTGCCGCATTATTTGTCATACACAGGTTTCTCCACTGAAGTGGCGCAATGATTTAAGAAATATTGTGAAAACAGAACGTTCTGAATGACTGGAGCTTACAAAACCAGACGAACTGGGAGCTTAACACAAGGAGTCCCACAAAGTTCAGTCCTGGGTCTTCTGTTATTCAAACTGTATATGAATAATTTAACCTGGGATCTGCCTCAGATTAACTGTATAAGGTATGCAGATGACTTTGCCATGACTGGGTCCTTCAAAAGTTCATCCACTCTGAAGGATGAACATCATAGAGGTTTTGAAGCTATATGGAAGTGTTTTTTTTTTTAAAACAAGATGACTATCCATACACAAAAAATGCAGTAATGATATTTGGTACCTCAAGAAAACTAAGTGACATCTGTAATTTCAGCATTACACACCCTCTGGGCACCCCTCATTCTATCACAGCTCAACAGTGGTACCTATGGCCAATCTTAGACAAAAATATATCATTTTTCCAAAAGAAGCTGAAGTCATCAAGGTATTAACTGAGGTTAAAGTCTCATAGAAAATATTTAATTTGTTGACCACTGAGAATAGGCGAGCTATTGCCATTAAATGTACTCCTCCCCAGACTGGAATCCTGCCTCCTTTAAACTACACTTCTCTCTGCACACAATACTTCTTTCATTCAATCAATCAGCTGTGAATGAGATTCACATCCCTCTCTAACAGGCACAGCCATCATTGCACTGCTTTCAAGACAAACAACTGACTACCTGTTACATCTAGAGCTGCTTTACTGCTTAGTAAACTTATCTGCAAGGTATTAAATGATGGCTACTGTCCACCACTCCTCGGCAGGCTGCAGTTTAGAAATCAAGCCTATATTCTTAGAAATAATGACAGTATTAAGTTAATCAAGCCCCCATTCACACTTGGTTTGTGAGAAAATGCTTTCTCAAAAATAGTTCCAGCTGTTTGAAACAATATCCCAGAGAATATTTGGAATACAGACTTTCAAATAAACACTCAGATACCAGCCGTTCAAAGAAAGTGACTGCAAGTGCTATAGTGATTGGCTAACACAATTCTTAGGTTTCAGTCTACTACTGGTTCTATTCCGATATTTGCAGGTGTAGTCTGATACTACATTAGAACAACAAGAGGGTTGCAAACATAATTAATCCCTCCTCCCTTTGTACATTGCTGTGACATTCACAGGCTGATTTCTAGTCCATTACATTGTAGTGACATCTTGCAGCAATGTGAGCTGTGAAATAAGATTACATACGCATTAACACTGTATATAAATGTATGCATTCTTGTAAATATTGTTTTATGTTTTACTTATTCAGTGCCACACCTTGGTTATGTATTGTACATGCAATCTTTGTCGTGTAACACAATGACTGTTGTTTTTCTATGTATTTCTAAGAACATTTCTTGTTATCATCTTTGCCATTGTAGCCCAGGTCATGGCTGAAAACGATTCCTGGACCAGTTCACTTACCTGGTTTAAAAGTATAAATAAATTACTGGGAACCATTTGAAATATCACGACCCTGTAACTTGAGTCTCAAAATATTGAAACTGAATCGCCGAAAGAATGGACTTACATATGCTAAGTCTGAGATGCCATTTCTCAGAATATTTCCTTTTCTCTGAGGTATGGCAATCTCCGAGTTGGTATACATAAGTTCACGAGTGCTGCTCCAACATGGAAGGTGCAGGGTGGGTGGGCTTGCCCGCCTGCAAAAAGAAGTTTTAAGAAGAACAATTTTTGAATTTCGCTCTGCTCCTGTGTTTCTGGTCTTTTTTTTTTTTTTTTTTTTGGCTTGTTGGCACTCTGCATTTCAAGTGCTGATATTTCAGTCTTCTTCTTTCAGCTTTTCCTGGTTAGGGGTCACCACAGTGGATCACCTGTCCGCTCATGATTAGCAGTAGAGTTTTACGGTGTCGAGTTGCCAGCCCGGCGCCCAACCTTCCATGGAAGACACACACACACTCATACCTAGGGCCAATTTAGAGTGTCCAATCCACCTACAGCATCTCTTTGGGATGTGGGAGGAAACCGGAGCACCCAGAGGAAACCCACGCAATCACAGGGAGGACATGCAGACTCCCCACAGAAGGCACCCCAGCCAAGGATCGAACCGGAGAACCTCTTGCTGTGAGGCGACAACGCTAACCGCTGCACCACCATGGCTGCCCAAGTGCTGATATTTCAGTAAGGAGCCTAAATAAACAGATAAGTAAATAAACATGTCAGTTACAGCAACACAATGCAATCACTCTTTAAGGCTTCTTAGAGCCGTGTTAACAGATTGCACCCCCAGGGTAACTTCAGTGTTAAAAGACTTTAACATATATTTTGAGGGCCTTTTTTATTTTTCATTGTCAACATTTGTTTTGGAAATGATTATTGCACCAAGCTATTCTTCGATGATGATATAATGATACACTCCACGGTAAAGGATTTTGTATAGTGATTCACACCTCCATTAAATGTGTTTTATTCATGAAAAACAGATGCATTTCAATGGTCAGGACATACTGCACTGCTAAATTTTGTGCACATGCAAAATTCCTTAGTAGTGAGAATGGTGAAACATTTTTGAAAACTTTTAATAAAATGGTACATTTTTGGTGAATATCTAGCATGTTACATTGTCTATGCTTTGCCACCTTTCAAAGAACAAAAATTATTTAATCTTAGCAGATATTTATATTATCTGTTTGTGACATTAGTAATGAATTAATCAGAAGAATTCTTAAACAGTACCAGTTTTAAAACAAGACTTTTATTAACATTGTCTAAGCACATGACATTTGTAAACATTCTAAACATGTCAAGTGAAACTGTACCTTTTTGCCAGTATGGTTAAGATAATGGAACCAGATTCTATAAAGTTTGCGGAATGTATTTATATATCGTGGAGCACGCTGTAACGCACCAGCCGCAGATGCATTTTCAAAACACAAGCTGAAAGCACTCCATGTACTTAACTATTCAGTGTAGGATAATTACAGATTCCATGCATGTCTGTCTGATTCTAAAACACATCAGCCACACACAACGCAAATTAAGAGTGACAAACTGTAATGCCAACTCTGTTTCCAAAATCCTTGGCATAAGCTATACAGCCCACAAAGAACAGAAGCTATTTCTGTGGATTGTGGTATATTCCTTAACAAAACCAAAAAAAAAAAAAAAAAAGAAAACAAAAATGCAACCAGCAGTTACTGAACAACAACAGGTTGCAGTGATGCAAGCCGTAAATGAGGCTTTGGCTGTGTATCCTAAAAGGCAGCCAGCAAGAGTCAGAGCAAGGCTTCAACTAAACCAGTTGTGAGACCACCAAATAATGGACAGACACTGCCTAGATAGGCAACTGGTGTAGGCTGTCTGCAACATGTGTGTGTCCCACATGTCTGTCCGTATCCTGCAAGAATACCTCATCCCCTTGAAACTAAAGTGTTTCTCAGCCTGAGTGCACCCACATCAGGAACATTCCATAGACACATGGAGAATGCTATGGGAGTATCACAGACAGCTGCCAGTTGTATCCTAGCAAAATTCCTAGCAGCAATGTGCGTCAGTGTGTTTGAGTACAACCACTTTTCATCCACTCCCATGGAGCAGAGAACTGTAATGCACCCATTTTGTACATTGAAAACTTCTCCCATGTACTCGATGCAATAGATTGCACATGCATACCAATCAAGAGACCAGCACAACCTGAAGTAGACTGATAGATAAACATAAAGGGTTGGCCATCCCTGAACTGCCAGGCTGTGTGTGCAGCAGACAGCAGCATAACAAACATCATGGCAACACATCCTGGAAGTGATGCTGCTATTTGGAGGAAAAGTGGGATGAGGTGAAATAACTGAGGGAATACTATTGGGTAAGTACAGGAACAGAGCTAGGATGCAAGCTAATGATACACCTATCAACAATATCAGTACTGATCAATGTGTGTTTACTCCCCGCAACAGGTGACTGTGGTTATCCAGTTGAGCTGTGGATAATGACCCAGTACTGTGAACATTAAACCCTGCAGAGGAAGCCTACAAGAGATCACAATTGCAACAACCAGAAACACCATAGAGCATGTGTTCAGTATATTGAAGGCTAGGTTCAGATGTCCGGACACATCCGGGGATACATTGCAATACCCACCCGAGAAGGCAGCACAGATGATAGTGTGTGCCATGCTGCACAACATGCTACCTAGAGCACATGCAGTCTTCCAGCTGCAGGTGTGGGTGAACAACCCCAAGGACTCCAGATGTCTGAAGATGGCACCCCACAGGTATCAGAAGAGGAGCAGGGGGACATAGGAACAGAAGACACAGATGTAGGCAATGTAGGGTGTGACCACAAGTGTCATGACAAGCCACACATACAGTACATGAGTGCACAGACTGAACATTGCTGTTCAGGTGTTGCCCCACCACAGCAGCACACATTGCATCTAATGGCAATTACCCTCTAGATTTACACACTGAACATCAGACATAACAACATAATCATAATATATATCATTATGAACATATACAAATCTGTCACAACAGGGATCATTAACTCAGGTCACAAGTGGCACAGGTATGCATACAGACTCAGATTGTTGTATCAGTGTATGACAAACATTAAGAGACAGAAATAAGTTCAAAACATTCCTATTTCTCCACTAGAATAAGCTGCAAACAGAGAAACAACATATTACATAATACAAAACGTTTAATATCGCAAGCAAAATATATCACTGTACAGTATGGACAGAGTCGTCTAATCAATGGTGTCAGCTATAGTTAGTAAAACTGTTGCACTCACATGGAAACTGTTGCATTGACATGGCATCAGACATATCAATGAACACAGACAGATGACATTGTCAGTGTACTGCACAACAATCATCATCATCATGGGGTGAGACTGATACTACCGGACAAAGTGGATCAACTGTCTGTGTTACTCTAACACAGTCTAGGGTGCCCACATTGACAACTCACACTGTGATCTGGTCTGTCCCTACCATATATGGAAACACTTGGCCCAGGTTGCTCCACAGAGGAGACTGATGGGATGACACCAGCATGTGGATGTGAAGGAGCATGAGTATGATTTGACCATCTAGTCATGACTGGCAGGCCCACAGCAGATGGACCAACAGTGGAAATGTGTGCATGTTGGAGCATATATAATGATGCCCAATGGGCAAGGTTGGTTCTGCTGAAAGGGGGGGGGCTGCCTCTCCCATGTCACAATCGGCTGAATACAGTCAAGCCATGCAGAACCCTGCTTGTACTATGGCACTGCTGTAGCACTGTAGAGGCCAGGGATTCTACTGATCAAGCCACAGATAACATGCTTCATTCTGAGCAGCCAATGATGCCATCACCTCACAGTGTTAGTGCTCCTGTCCTTCATGCAGCACATCCAGCTGGTGTGCAACAGGATCTGTGGCATGGGTAATTACATGGATGTCAGATCCATGGCATTGCTGGGAATGTTCATTTGCTTGTAGGAGTAGGTGGGCACTCTCTGACACCTGTCCATGTATACCATCTTCACACCTATGTCTACTGTGATGGCCAGTATCAATGTGCTGTGGTAAGTTATCTCCATCAGCAGCAGTCTCAACTTAGGTCTGATGTTCATTGGCCTCATCCTGTTCTATCTGATGTCCCCTCATTGTCAGAATGACTGGAAAAGTTTCCCTACACATCTGAGGCTACAGCCACATCCACATGACTGTCACCATCTTGACTGGACTGTATCACCATGTCATTGTCCTGTGTGCCAGTGACCATGCAACCATACTGAGACTCATCATATCCAACATCGTGATCATTGGATGGGTTAACAATAGATACAGATAGTTGATTTGCTAAAAGAAGAGACATGTGACACAGATCAGAACAGTGTGTTTACATCACATGCTGGATATCATTAAAGACATATGTCACATATAGCTCACTGTCATATTATAGATAATACTAATGTACAATTACGTATTGTCTGTGTAGGGGTCACAGAATCTACATAACAGGGAGCTGACAGCATAGGTTCATAGATTAGTACTAGGCTAACTGTCCTTATGGGCCATTTTAAACCTAGCCAATTAACCCATTTGAGAATCAAACCATGCACCTTGTGTCTGCAGGGCAAATATCTTAACAATTATGCCAACCTCATAAATGACATATGTGACGAATTCAAAAATAACATACACCTGACAAGTCCTCTTGGTTAATTGGTGCAGTAGAAGAGAGATGCACTTCAACTAGTGCAGGAAAATGTTAGCATTATTAATGACATCATAGCCAGCATGAACCATTAGAACAGCATTAAAACATATAGTAGGTGTTACATAGACATGACATTTATTTGTGCAATTGATGATGATGATGCAGTCTGTCCTATGGAGGGGTAAAAGGACACAGTATTACCTGAGAACAACAACAGGCGTAACACAAATAACATGTATGAAAGGTAGCTAATAGCATAGCACTGTCAGACTCCCGCCATTTTGTGTGTGTGTGTGTGTGTGTGTGTGTGTGTGTGTGTGTGTGTGTGTGTGTGTGTGTGTGAGTGTGTGTGTGTGTGTGTGTGTGTGTGTGTGTGTGTGTGCGTGTGTGTGTGTGTGCGTGTGTGTGTGTGTTGTACTGCGAATTCTGCAGAGGTAAAGTAAAGAGAAATGCAACACAGTCATGTGTGCAGGCAATGGAATACTGACGGATGACATATATATGGCACAGTAACAGGGGCTGCGGATACTCACGTGATGGATGTTGCACTTGTTGGCCAGAAGACCTTGTGTAGAAAAACAGTGACATTAATATCATGTACCACATGTGTGCTACACATTGCTGCAAACTATGCACCTTTTGTGGTAACATACTTAGTCTGTCTGTATTTGCACCTGCATGGCTTGGGACCCCCTGACTGGATGTACCTGTAATGTACAATGTTAGGGAAGTATCAATATGACAGTAAACAGCAGTGCTATTACATGAGGATGAGGCAATAACAGGTAGTGGTCACAGTAACATAGTATGGAGACACTCACTGGTCATTCCTTCCTGTTTTTCATAAGTAGGTGGACCTGTGGACATCAATGCAGACAGCATTACACATGTTGGTTGCACTGTTCTGTCTGTACTACAGTTGTATGAGTACATGTCATTACACTTACTTTCATCATCATCACTCTGTGTGTATCTATGTGCATGATTCAATTCTGCTGCTGTAAATCAAATGACAATACATGAATAAGTATGCAACAGCAATATGTGATTATTTCTTCTATAGTCATCCATGTCATGCAAACTAAGACATACATGCTCATCATAGAACTCCTGTTTCTATTCCAACCCCAAAGATGCTTTGCTCCCCAATTGTTGTATGCAGGTATGCAAGAAATATTGTGATCTCATCGGGGGGATAACTGGTGGTCTACCACTGGTGGCATCCCTCGATCTTTCATACTGTCTTAACCTGTTGGTTCATGTCACAGCAGCATTATCAACAGGCCTCATGAGATCTAATGTGATCTTCAACCACATTAATCATATTAGTGGTGTTGGTCCACACTTCATTCATCCACACTCTATTCCCTGCCTGCCGAAGGAGTCTCCATTCATGTTGTCGTAGATCATCTAGTGTGATGTCATTTTTCTGTTGGGATAATTTCTCACCCCCCGGTCTGTTTGCCATCTGAAAGACCATGATATGCACATGATCATAATCCTGTGGGGGCCAGTTATGCAGATGAGTATGAGGACATTGTATGTCACAATAAACAAGGAACTCTGTGATGACTGACATCTGGAACTAGATTGCGAGGGAGCACCAGAGACATACAGAGATCTGCTGGACTGGAGTGCAGGTTTGCCATCGTTATGATGACCTGCACTGGAGCGACAAAGAGGAGCTTCATTGGATGATTGCTGAGGTGCAGAGACAGCCCATGGATCCCTACAGTAAGTGTCATTATCCTATGTATACTTGAGCAGTCTACAGAATTTAGAGATATAGCTGTGTCCCAAGTATATAAGATAGATGGCTTTTTTAACCATTGAGTAGCTCTTGTGACAATTACCTCATCTGTATTGTTGAGAAGGTATGGTGATTGTTCTCCATATAAGGATGAGTTCTATTACCATGCTTTAATTTATTTAATACTGTTTATAATACATATAATTCTGAACTTTGTAGATGTGCATCTGCTTTTCAACATATAACATCATGATTTCACCCATCCACTGTACTTGTGTATCACTGATGCCTGTAGCACTTATAGGCCTCTGATGATTATGCATTTCATAGTTATCCATTATAGTACAGTAGTATCACCTACTACCACTGTAAATATGCCTGAACAGTGACTCCTAAATAACTTATTTACTTCCTTTCTCTTAATAAAGTGAACAGTCTTACTACAGCCCTGTTTGTTTAAGCCAAGAGAAATGCCTGTCTGACTGCTTACACATATGTTGTCATTTATGTGTTGAAACCTATTTCTTTAGATTATAATGGCCAGTAAGTATTGAAAGTTTCCATATTCATCTGTTATCCAAAGGAATATGACTTAACATAAACAGTACCTGTTTGTCAAGTTGAAGTGCATGCTGCTTATTAACTCACCTTTAAGAAAACCATCCCTCATACCTATATTTTGGTTTGCTGTGGGTTCAACTCCACATAGGGGAAACATATTATTAAATTGTTATCTTGGTTTATTTTACACATACTAGAATATTCTCTACACAACTGCTTATTGATAGTAACACTTATTTTGTGCATGGTTATGAATAACTTAGTTATTCACTGATTTCCTATGGATATGGTCATAATCCGTAACATTTTTCTAACAGCAGCTCTTTAAGTACAAGTTTAGTAAAGCTTGTTATAGACTGTTATACGTCTGTCAAAGTTTAGCGCAATATGGTTATTATTTTCAAAAGTGCTATCGAGTTTTGTTTTGTTATTCATTGTTTAATTCACTTCAACAACCACCTCATCCTTATCTATTGGAGGAGGTCATATGGTCAGAATTACATTTGCAATGCAAAGCAGGGAGATATGTTGACATATGCATTTGCTTTGTGGTGTGCAATTTGCCAAGGTATACCTTTAAATGTAATCCTCCCATATACCTGATTGTGTCCCTAATGTACAGCACCTTTTATGTGTGTATATTAACAGAAGCTCTGCCCTACTATCCCAACGTCTGAAGAATGAAGGTTTTCATTGTTGTTAATGGTTGTGACCACAGTGCTGAGATGAATCCATTCTTGCGAAGTATTATCCCAAGCTTTCTCACTGCATTCACAACAGCTACTCTTTGTCAAGATGTATTGGATAAGTAGATACATGCTAAGGTTCGCGTTTGGATGCATGTTAGAGCTATAGGTTTGCATCTCATGTCCTCCAAACTGTGTTTAAAAATGTAAAATCATCTGTGCAACATTGCAAAATGTAGATGTTAAACATCTGGTGTTTTTCAGAAGTAAATTTTCTAGAATCGGATCTGAGCAATGTATATGACTGTTATTTGAGGACTATATCATTCATAGTTGCTCTTTTCTTTTTTTTTTCTTTTTTTTTTAGGTGAGGAAGACTGGAGCTGGAATCAAGCCCTGTGCATCGAGCAGATACTTAAGCTTGATGAGCAGCAGAGGGAGTGAGGTATGCTTCTAAATTTTTCTGTTTAGTTAAATGAAATGTATTTGATCCTTCTTACAGGTCTATATTTTTTATATTACCATATATATTGCTTGGAATGCCTGAATACCCATCACGCATCAGTAAGGTAAGTGCAATAATCACACTATACCTGTGCATAACAGTCTGATTCAAATCCAAATATGCTGAAATATCATTTGGCATCAAACTATGTTTTCTGCAGATATTATGTGAAATGTAGGCCACAACCTAAATGACAGTCATGTTTGTGTATCTGTCACCCTTATTTTGAGGTGAATGTTTTACATGCAAGTTTGTAGTACTTTGATGGCTGCTTATAATGCATGAGGTGGCACACTTGTATGTTTGCATTTGTCTCCCAATAATCAATCTGTTGTGCATAGTGTGTTTATTCGCATACTAAATGGGTGTCAGCTTAGACTGTGTGGCATGCCCTTCGCTTCAATATTGGTATTGCATCTGCCTAAAACACCTTTATTAATTCCTTATTTACAGTCATTCCAAATGAATATGGTTTTAATGCAATACAAGATTTTTTAAGTACCAACAGTGCAATAGCAGGCAGGAAAATTGAAAATATATGTGACATTATCGAAATAGTGTTAACGAAAAATATTTTTACATTTGATAAAGAACTATTTTTACAAATTTCTGGTGTTGCAATGGGCACACCTGTGGCTAACACATATGCAAATTTAGACAATGTATTATTATATCTGAGTTTTGTTGATGACTGTTTTTTTGATTTGGAAGGGTGAAGAACAATCATTATTGCAATTTGTTGAATATTTAAATACATCCACTGAATTTTTAAGGTTTAAAATGAATTGGTCCAGAACTGCTATTACTTATTTAGATGTAAAGATAGATAAGATATCATCAATACTTAAAACCAGTATGTATAAAATAAGAAATACAAGTGAATAAATATACTTGTGAGAAGTATGCATGCCCCATATGTGTTCAAAGGTATAGTAAAAGCACAATTCACTAGAGTCAGCAAATTGAATACAGATGATGAGAAATGTAAAGAGCAGCTATTAGAAATGGCCCAAGAATTTAGAGACAAAGGCTACAGTGAGAAATTAATATCTGATAGCATGCAATATATTATGAATAATAGAATGCAAACAACACGACCTTAGTTTTGCAAACAAGTTGATAATATGATTGGCAACAACTCAAGTACCCCACAGGAAATACGATATGTTACTACATATGATCTTCGAACTAAAGATGTAATTACTATTATTATAAAGAATTGGAGAAAATTGATGGTCATGCAAGAAATACTCAATATAGTTGGTTCTAAACCTAGATTTGCATACAAGAATTGTTTGAACTTAAGGAGAAAGATATGTTACAAAGACTTTAAAAATTCTAGTGTAAGAATGGAGACAATAAATTTCAGTACTTTTCCATGCTACAATTGTAGCTGCTGTGAAAATATTAGTGATAGGCCATATTTTCAGCATCCAGTTACAAAGAAATTGTATAATTTCTACTGTCAGGCAACTTGTAACACAATATTAGTGGTGTATTTATGTACTTGTACAGAATGTTCTTGTTTTTACGTAGGGAAGTACATATGTATATTAAAAGACAGAATAATAGAGCACAAATCAAATATTCGTAGAAATGTAAAAATGAATGCATTAGCAAAGCATATAATGGATAAAGGTACTAAACATGATTTTAGGTTCAAAGTGATGGAAGCTATCCATAGGAATCTTAGAGGTGGGGATATAAACAATATTTTAGAATTAGCGGAATACAAATGGATCTTTAGGTTGCAAGCTAATGTCTTTCCAGGTTTAAATAATGCCATCAGTATTAAACCACATTTAGTGAGAAAACAGATACAATTATAAAAATAATTTTAAATGTTTTATTTTAATAATATATCATATTGCATTCAAATATTTTAAGTATGTTACATGAATGTTTTAATAATTGAGTGTTAATAACTATTGGATGGCTGTGTCACAAGTTTTATTATAAAAACGAACTGAACTGTTGTATTACTTAAACACTGAAGAAGGGAACAATCCAAAAGCTCTGTTTGTTTGTGATTAAAGCATTTCTATTTCTGAATTTGTCTTTGTTCATGCATACAATTGTACACATGCAATACTGTTAGTAAACATATAGTAGATTCTAGAAAGACAGTAACCATTGAAAAACTGTTAACAAAACACTGGCACTACTGAGAAAGCAGCTACTATATACTAAAAAGATTAACGAAGTGAAGGAAAACACAATACAGTTATTAAGCACTTTTCTTCTTTTACTTTGAAGAACTTTATTAGAATAATGTTTAAAACATAATTATCACATTTATATAAAACACATATTAATGTCATTACTTAAGAACCAATCATAAACTGATGTTCATTAACTAAATTAAAATTCTAGATTTATTAAAAAGAAACCCTAAACATCAATTAATCAGCAAAGTAATTAAATCAAGAAGAATGACAATAATAGTGCCAATTAAATACACTTATATTTTAAAAGACTTTTTACAGAAATACAATAATTAAATCCTGGAGCATTATCTGCTCTTAAAAATACTTGCCATTTCAATTCTATAAATTCCAAATATGCATTGAATTCCCCTGCAGATTTCTTTTGATCTACTTTTTCTATAACCAAAAATTTTAATCTTCTGAAATCAGTGCTGTTCTGAGCATGCCTAGCTAAAGCATTAACTGTCTTTTTTCTTAACAGCTAATAAATGTTTTTTTAATTCGGTCTACTAACCTTCTTGTCATTTTTCCCACAGAAAAACTATCACAGCTTGAACAAACTTTCAGATAAATTAAACCCTTACTTTGATAGTTATATCTCTCTCTTTAACTATTAAAAAATAACTAATATGCTTGAAATGAAAACTGCCTGCAGTAAGGATAAATCTACAACAACAGTTTTGACATGGGTCAGTGCACAAGATTTATTTATCACATTTTCTTTAGGTGATTTAAATAAATGTTCTAAAATCTGTTTCAAATTCATCATTTTCTTAAAAAACAAAACTTGGACTAGATCCTAAAATTAATCACAGGCTCATCAATGCAAATTGGTATAAGAGAAGGAGAGCTAAATTCCTGTTCTTACACCTCATTTCAGGGGTGAACAGTTTTATTTGAAACAAACACTGCCTTTAAAATGGTGGGAAATGGATGTAGCTTTGCTGTTTGACATTAATAATTTCATCTGTTCCAATCAATGTAGCCCCCATAAAAATCCAAAGAAATTCTGGACCTCTGTTAACCATCTTCTTTATCCTGGCAACCCTCCTACCCCCAACCCCTTCCCACAAAATACAGCTACTGAAACTGCCACTCTCCTTAACAACTATTTCATAGAAACTATCCAGAAATTTACGCTTAATGTTAATACTTCCCCTACCCCTCATACAGCTTCAAACATAACTCCCTACAATGCACAAAATAGCAATGCTTTCCCTACCCCTCCTTCATCCCTCAATAGTACACCTTCCAACACATTCTCTTTCAAACTCACCCCCACCTCCATCATCAAATATCTATTTTCCAAGCTCAAACCTTGCTTCACCTCTGCTGATAAACTACCTCCCTTCTTTCTTAAAATTGCTGCAGATTCCATTGCATATCCTGTCTCCATTCAAAACTACTCCATTACCGAAGCCTGCATTCCTGATCTTTGGAAATCCTTCTAAACTATCCCTCTTCACAAAGGGGGAAACTCAACCGATCCATCTAGTTATAGACCCTTTGCCATACTGTCCCCTATCTACAAAATCCTGGAAAAGTGTATTCATACTCAGTTACTCAAACACCTGCTTAATAACAACCTACTCACTCCCACCCAACATTGTTTTAGACCCTGCCACAGCACTTTCACTGCCTTGCTTTCCTTCACCCAAACAGCATGTTCATATTCTGCTTATTTCTTGATCTCTCTAAGGCCTTTGACACTGTCTCTCATTCTAAACTTCTAACTAAACTTTCCTACCTCAATCTCTCTGGTTCCTCAATAAACTGGTTCTCAAGTTACCTCACTAATAGGCAACAATCCATTCACTGGCAAAATGTCTTCTCCCACTTCCTTCCAGTCAACACTGGTGTCCCACAAGGATCTATCTTAGGCCCCCTCTTGTTCAATATTTTCACTAAAAATCTACACTCTGTCTGCAACCTCTCAACACTCTTATTACCACTGCTCAGAGCATCCCCATTCTCTTAGCTCTAACTCAGGACACCTTTTCCTCAGTTGAAACTTGGCTCTCAGACAATCAGCCAGTACTTAATCCAAAAAAAAAAAAAAAAATTCTCTTCCTTCCTAGAATATTGGCACATAAGAAATCCTCCTTTTCCATCAGCTCCCTCAACAATACCATCATTAATCTCTAACCAACTTTATTTCATCAACTACACATTGCTCACTCCATTCTGAATAATCCCTCTTCTTGACCTCCTTCTGTAACCTAATATCTTATTACAGCCCCCATCATCACCTTTGCACAACTTCTCCTTGATGTTTACAAACCTAATAAAAATGTCGGAAAGTCCCTTTATAAGTACTGTGTAGCTCATGCCTGGAATGCACTTCCACTTAACATGACAGATCTCCCCAAAACAACTGTTTAAATGTGAACTTAAACAATACCTACTAAAGACATGGTCCTGTCTATGTCAAATCCCTACATGACAACTCTCTCACGTTCTCATCTTTCACTCATCTATAATAATTTCCCCTCTTTCTCCTTTTCTCTCTGCCTTATAATTTCTACTTTATTCTTCCAGGATTTGGATACATAACAGTTATGACAACACCGTGTATCTTTTTCCAAATACATTGAATGTATTCTCATTTATAGTACTGTTTTCGTAAGTCTACTTTATTTTTTTATTTCTATTTCCTGTATGCAGTGATGTGAATTGCAGCTAATATACCTCATATTAGGAAATTTGTATAAATTACACTTCAGTTATATTGTTAACTTCTATAAGATTGTAAAATTATCTGGAGCTTTTCTCCTTGGGTCTCCATTGATAATGGGCCTCTGGCTCAGTTGCACTAACCCAGTTAACAAATGTCAAATAAATAAATAAATAATAGAAATAACTATTATTTTGTCAACAGGATAACCTCGATTTTTAAATAAATGAATGTGGTTTCTAGTTTTGAATAAAAGTTTCATCTTCACCAATTGCCCTAGTCATCTTAGTAACCTGCCCTCTAAAGGTATTGAGTTTCATAAATGTGGGGTGAGCACTGTTAAAATGAAGATAATTGTTGCCAAAAGTCTCTTTACAAAAGACATTGCTGACAAATTTACCTTCTTTGATAAACATGGTGATCTCTATATCTAAAACATCTACCGTGCTTCCTCTGTTACTCTCTACAAATTTTAGCCTTGGAACACTACTATTAGTTTGTGTAAAAACTTGAAATGATGAAAATAAACAAATTATCAATGTAGCTTTCATAAAAGCTAACAAAATTAAAGTTAGGTAATTTGCATAAAAATTCTTGTTCCCACCAGCAGATGACAAGGTTAGCAAAAGCTGGGGTTACTCTAGCCACCATTGATATGCCTCTAATTTTCTGATAAATACTACTTCCAAACGTAAAGAAATTATTAACAAGCACCAATTCCAATAACTGACTAATTGTGTTTATATCTAAATCAACATTAGCATATCGATTAAGATAGAGTCTAACAAAATCCAAGCCTTCATTCTGTTCAGTCAAGATGTATAAGGAACATACATCAGTAGTACATAAAATGTTTCTTCTTGTGTAAAAGTGTAATTGTTAAGCTCATCCAAAAAATCCATGAATCTTTTAAATAAAATTTACTAGCTTGAACTAAAGGATTCAAAATCATGTCCAAATGACCTGAAATGGTTCTTAAGTAATGACATAAAGATATGTTTTATATAAATGTGATAATTATGTTTTTAAACATTATTCTGATGAAATTCTTTAAAGTGATATAGTAGGTTCTCATGTGTCACAGGCTGTGATGATTGAACATTATAAGTATTTTTTACTGTTGCATTCATTATGTTGATGTGGGTTCAGCCAATTACCATGTGGCTCAGATGTTTGTTATATGGCTTGCCTAGTTTCCACAACATTGCCATGTAAAAAGTGTCTTTTCATTTTAACAATGACATGTGATAACTGTTCACATGACTCATTACATGCCGAGACTGCAATTTACATTCACATACAGACATATCTGCTAAGGGAAGACATGCTAGGGAAAAAGAAAGGACATAATGGCATGCTGACAGACACTCAGATGAACAGTTTACAGAGGTAGACAAAATTATTAAACAGTGCAGATTCCAATAATAATATCTTGATATTTACAAGTTTTTATTTTTTCAGTAATATTAATGTGTATTGAGGCAGTATTGGGCATGATTCCATTCAAATGTCAGGATACATTACATGTGGTTGCTTTTTTATGCTTGCCATGCTTCAGGATGGCCAATATTCAAATGTCCAGGTGATGCCATGAGTCCCACGGGTAAGATGTGGTATGCATGCCATTGCACAGCCTTCACTGAACTGCAACATTGGTGATATGTACATTCTCCCTGACATGTTCTCTTACTGGACAAATCCATAACTATAGATAAAGTGACGGAAGGTGTTGTGTGCATTAGGAGCTGTTTACTAGCAGCAATTACAATCACAGGATCATAGGAGGTTACAAGGCTATCGACCCCAAGGTCATTTCAAGCCTAGCTGTTTCATCCCAATGTAATACCACAGATACTCTAGTCAATCCTCAGGATTGTATTTAGTAATGGCTACCCATGTCCACGAGGGTTTTGGACGCTATCTCTGGTAAGAATTTATGGTGCTCCATCCATTCGTCCAGACTCATTTTGAACAGTGTCATTGAGGTACTCTGCTTCATATGAATTGGCGGCCTATTCCAAAGATGCAGCAGCCACTGGGAAACAAATCTGTCCCTCCAGCACATCCTATTCAAGTTGCAGGCTATATTTATGTCCCTGTAATGGGTAGCTCTAGTGCCGTGTGATTTATGGATGTGCAGCAAACTCATTAGGTTTGGGTCGGAGATTGCTCTTTAAGCCAGGCATAATTCTCCCCTAAGAAGTCTATATGATACAGAGTATAGTGCTAGGGACTTTAGTCGGTCTGTGTAAGGCATGTGCTTGAGTCCCTTGATCTTTTTATTTAGAAACCTCTGAGGTGTCTCCAATTGCTGCAGGTGCTTTGCATGGTACATGCTGAAATGGGTTTTATACTGAATTATGGGCCTGATTAGTAAAGAGTATAGCGGGGTTATAACCTCCTTTGCTCTAGAGGTGATCTCTTTGCTAATCAAGTGTGCTACATAGAAAGCCTTCCTTATTACAGTAAACACATGGTGGTCAAAGTTAAGTTTGCAATCTACTTGTGATCCCAGATCTCTTACCACTCTGTAGGTACATAGGGCATTGTTAATTTGATAGTGTGAAGGGAGATTGTTTTTATCAAAGGGAATGATGATGCATTTCTTTGCATTCAGTTTGAGACAATGACTAAGTCACCAGTCATTGGTCGATGTAAGACGCTCCTAAAGTATACTGAAAATTATTTGGGGATTCAATAATTGCACCCAGTTAGCAGCCATCTGCCACAGCCCATTCGTTTTGGCCTGAACTTCTAAAAATTATATACCAAACAGTAGGAGGCACCCTGCTGGTGACAGGTCAGCTAGTTGATGTGGAGTCACCCGCTCTGATAATGTGTGACCAGTTTGTCAGTCAGTTGACAACCCATCTTACAAAAAACAGGTTTACATTCAGTTTGCTAAGTTTATCGGTAATGCCTGAGTGTGGAATTGTGCCAAAGGCCTTTGCCAAGTTGAGGTATGCTGCATGCACATAGTTGCCCTTGTTAATGGTCCATGTCACATTTGTGAAGAAATCCACTAGTTTTAGCAAGCAGGATCTGCCCTTGAAGAAGCCAAATTGTGTTTGATCCAGAGTCTGGAGGTCATCTATGTCTTTATGAGATCCATGATGATACATTCCATGGCTTTACAGATGAGGCTGGTCAGACTTATGGGTCTATAATTCCCCGGGTCTGTTGCTAAGCCACCTTTGTGGAGGGGGAACAGCTGTTGCTGCTCTCATTGCACAGGAACAAAGCCTGTGGTTAGGCTGAGATAGAATAGTGTACTTAATGGTGATGTTAGTTCATGTTTTAGTTTGTTTAAAAGACAGTCTGGGATGGCATCTGATCCCATAGAGGCTGTGTTTTTGCTTTAGACAATACTCTTCAGATATGTATGGTGGGGGTTTGGTTTCGGGCAAGGATTGTGATAAGTTTGGAGGGGATAAGGGAGTGAAATTTTCACCAAATCTGTCTGCTAGCAAGTTAGCTATCACTGCGGGATCAGTATGTGTGATACTGTTAGTGACTAGTTCGGCACATGCTTGGGACCTACTTTTTAGGCTACGTACATAGCTGTAAAAGGCCTTATGGTTGTCCTTGGCTGTGATTGCTAATTTTTTTTTCAGAATTACCCTTACAGGATTTGAGATGTTGTCTTATTTGCCTGGTGAGGCTGAGGAGGGTGCTTTTCCATTGTTGGGGCCTTGTCTTAGTTTTCTCAGACAGCAACTTTTTGCAAAGTTTCTTGATGCTGGAAATCCACTACAGTGGCTTGTTTGTACTTGGGGCTTGGCTTTGATTCTCTCTGGAACAGCTGAGTCTATACACTTATCCAAGTGATTGTACATGGCTTTAGTGTAAGGTTTGCTGGAGTTTGGATGGCATTTATACCTTCCTTTAGGAGGGTATAGTTTGATTTGGCAAAGTCTATAGTCTGACTTTGCCCTTTGTAGGTTCTGGTGTTAGTGCCAGTTTGAAGGCGACTGACTTGTTGTCAGATTTGACTAAGGATGGTCCAACTGTTGCGCTGGTGCATCTGTTTGTCATATTAATGAGGACCAGATCTAGTATGTTTGTTCCAGGGCATTTGAGTTAACAAAGTCAAGCAACTTTTGTGCTAGTGATTTAGGGCTAGAGTAGGTTTCCCAGTTGATGGTGGGATAATTGAAATCCCCCATGACCAGAGTGTTTGGCAATATTTGGATTGACTCCAGTTTGGTCAAGTAGGCCACGTGTGCATCATGATCTATGGAAGTGGATCTATAACTAGCTATGACTTGAATGGGTGTCTTACCCACAGTAATCTGCACTTGGAGTAACTCCATGGAGTTGCCCAGTCTAACTAGTTGGGAGGTGAATTTCTCCCTAATATAGATAGAAACACCTCCTCCTTTGGTTTACACATGTCTGTTTTGCAGTCTGAAGGTGTGAAAGGCATTGTAGTCTTGCATGGCTGGGGTGGTCTCTGAGGTCTTTAACCATGTTTCCATGACTGCACAGACATCTATACATCCTCCAGCAATAAAAGTGCTTCCAGGGTGTGCAGTTTTTGGTTTAAGCTCCTAATGTTTAGCAGCATGACCCTTATTTTGCTATGGTTGGCAATTTTCACATCAGCAATTTTGTTTTTGAGACCTTGCTTAAAAAAGGCACTATGGGGGAGTCAAGAGCCTTTACCAGCAGCTGAAAGCCTAGTGGTGTCAGGTGCAAACCATTTCTGGCAAAACAACAAGGTTTATCAACCATGTCATTCCCAGGCTGATAGAAACTGGATCCCCTGTTTGAATGACACCAAAAGGTAAGCCAATGATTGAAATCAATCATTTTTCTTCATACTGTGGCATCATTCCAGGTGAGGGTAATATGCTGCTCAAGGCTAGGGACAGACATGCCTGGGACAGATACTCAGATACCTCAATCATTTCTCTCTCTTCATATAGTTCAGTGAAGTTCTTCTCAGGTCTTCACTCCAACATGAGGTATGACAGAGTCATAATGGTACTTGTTGTCAAGAGACCTGAGTGCATGCATGATCTGATGAATCCTGGCACTGGACAGGCAGCTGAACATGACTTTCTCCTTATCTAACCTGGTGAGTAGGACATTTGTGTGTCTCCCTATGGACTCTCCAATGACAAGAAAATGTGTTTTTCAAGTGTTACATCTTAAGGGCTTGGTAGGTGAGACACTGGTGTTTCTATGTGTCTTGAGTGCTGTGGGAACTGTGTTAGTTGTAGCAGTGTTTTGCTTTGGAGGTCTTTGGTGTTTCGGTAAGTTTTTTTGAGAGCACCTCCACATATGTTGATTTATGTGTCGGATGTGTACTATGTGCATGAGTAGTGGTACTATGTGCATGACCAATGGTGGGTGAGTTGACAACCTGTTCAGTGTTACTGTTTTGAGTGTGAGAGAGCAGAGATTAAAGATTCTTGGTGTAGATACATCTCTTGCACCCTGTACTAGAGTGAGTTATTAGTAGAGAGTTATTAGAAGAGTGTACATGAGGCGGTTGCTACACTGCCTCAGGAGACCCAAGTCAATAAGGCTGGCAAGAGAAACAGGGGTAGTCTAACTGTCCATAATGCTAGGTTTGAAGAACTGTTATCATAAAGAGGGTGCTTTTAGGACAGATCTAAATGGTGCTCTGTAGGTGGGTATTTCTGATGGGGTTTTTGGCTGGTGGTTTAATAGGTCACAGCTCTTTAGTAATACTTCTTAGACTGAAGAAAGACTAAAGCTAAGGACTACACTAATGTACTATAGCTGTATCTAGGGGAAAATTGTACTGAATACATTTGTGCTACTTGCTAATATCTGCACCATTTCAAATTGAGTTGTGTTTTAAATAACTTTGATATATGCTGTTACACATTCAGGGTCATATTTATAATTGCAGAACTCACAAGCAAATGGGATGTTAAATACATATGTTATATTGCAGATGTGCACATTGGTTTCATTTTAAGGTCATCTATAATCTTCATGAGAATGCATGGAGTGATTTGCATTTGCTTTTCATGTGTCATGATTTGCATTTCTTCTTGAGAGATCATAGAACCCATGTATGATTCCCTACCAGACGGAGATGAGGACCACATGTCAGGCCACTGCTGGAGTCCTCCAATGATGCTGATGATAATGATGATGAAGAGGAAGCTGGACCTGTACCTGCTTTTGCTACATGTCTGCTGCACCCTGGAGTAGATGATGCCAGGACTAGAGAAGTTATGATTATTTTGATGATATCTGCAAGGTTGTGACTGATTAGTGTCGAACACAGATAAAGGAGATGATGAGGACATTCTTCCAAGATATGGCATGGACTATGCATAACTCATTCAGGAAGATAGCCTGCAAGGTCAATCATGAGGCTTATCCCTGTCAACCTGGTCCCGGTTGTTCAAAAGTATTGCCTGTGTGCTCCAATTGTGTTATGCTGCCAACATGCTGATTGCCATATAATTGATTGGACTGTATATGCACTGTTGTGCATGTATGCCATGGAGCTGCTATGCTTATGTGTTATCATAACGTGACATTTAATTATGCTTCAATGTGTGCATGACACACATTCAGACATTACACTGTCATCCCACATTCAGCTGTCCATGCATTGTGGCAGTTAACCTGCAGCTAGTGCTGCAATAATTAGCTTGTAAACATGTGATTTAATTAGGGTAAATTGACCAACAGATGTTGTCTATAGTCCAGTACTACCACTGGGGTATGATTCATATTGCCATATCATGTATGCACAACAGACGGGTATGTCATTTCCCATTTGTTTTTGGATGACAGTCATCATGCTGTCCCACTGGCATAATGTGGTATTGTGTACCATGTGATGGCAATTCTGATGCCATCTGCAGTCATATACAGGTATGTCACACCTATGGACAGCCCTCCTTTTCTGATTATATTGCACACCAAAATAGCATTATTGTATACACCATTGTAAAGATAATTTATTCTGTAACAATATATTATGCCGTGTTTGCTGTATGTTCCATTCCTTTTTTACATAGGTTCACACCTTACACCAGTATTTGTACACAGTAACTGATGATTGTACATGTCTGAACACATAGTTGGATCCATGCTGTTACACAACTGTACCTTTACATATGAGCATTCACTGACTTATCATTCATGTGCTGTAATTATGCTCACAGGAGAGTCCTCTACTCGGTAATGAGCAGGATGTGTGACATAACTCCTGTGGTTGTTTATTCAACATTAGCATGGCAGATTATGTGTATGTGATTGAAATTCTTAGCTTGCTTACCTTTGCCTGTTGATATTTCATGATTGCACATTACTGTTTATGTGTGATTTATACATGCCCATCAGTCTGCCCCTGTGACATACATTTGCTTAAATGTATTTTGGGTTGGCTTCAACAGCATCCTGTGTGCTGTGCACATTCTTCTGCAATGTGTAAACCTACCTTGTTATGGGCCCAGGTTGTCGCCCTCACTTCCACCTTCATATTTCCTTATTATATTTTGCTGGTGTGTTTACATTTGTTGCAGTTATTGACTGTTGTTGTGTATTATGTTGTTGACATGGTGAACATGTGGCAAATATATGCCCATTTTATAGATGCAGGACATCTGCACACGAGTCTCTGGCTACTGCTTGTAATACGTCCTTGTTCTCGTTATACTTGTGTTACCCAGTGTATGTTGTTGAAATCCATCTGCACAACCTGATATATTTTTGAAGCTGTATTGTTAGATATTTGCAAATATTCTTACATGTAATTTGGTGTTTTCACCTGTGTTTTGTCTTTGTGATGGCATATGTGTGACATATATGCATTCCATTACACATTTGTTTGAGTTGCGTACACTAATTGTGTACTCATCAGCCATTTTGCTGCTGCTTAGCACTGGACTTAGTTGTTTGCCTTTCACATGTATGATCAGAAATTCGGTTATGCCCTCTGCTGGAGTTATCTAGCATTCTTAGATCTGCATTTGCTCATCTGTGATGCTTCTTGGCTTACACTTGCACTGCTGACAGATTACTTGGATACGTGTATATTTATCCAATGTGTACTGTGATCCTCATTTATTACCCTCCACACACATCTACCATTGGTCATACACATCCAGGTATGACTTCCACATAGTTTGCAATGTACAGGTAAATATGTTTTTCTGCATTTCACCATGGCTGGTATGCATCCCTACCCTGTTTGACAACTTTGCATTGCCTGTGTTGTGCAGTGTGCTGTCTCTATAATTTGTCTGGCCTTACTGTTTTCTTACAACCTTTGTCTGTCATACATTGTGATATTTGATCTATAGGTATACCTGCTGTGATGGCCTTCCCTCACGCGTCACCTCTCTTTATCTTTCCTTCTATTTTAAAAAAAATAAAAATGGAGTCTATTCCACCCCAAAAAATTGCCCATGACCATCTGACTTTCCCTCTGATTTTTCTATTGCATCTTGCCTCTTCAGTGTCCCTCTATTTACCCATACCCCACATCTTCTTTTCTATCTTCCTCTTTCCTCGGGTATGTGCAATACCTGTATTCCCCACACAGGTCCCCCACCCATTGTTAGCTAATGTTAAATGTGGTGAAGTGGTCATGATTGCTCTTTGCTTTTATTAAATTTTTTATTAGAAAATTGAATCTATAAGTGAGAGTTAGCATATTTTTAAACTAATGGAGTTAAGATGATATTCTGTGGCTGTCCTTAAGTTTACTGGAGAGATTATGTTACAAATATGTATTGTAGGCTGTCATGATACTTGAATTATGAGATTCTTTCTGTAACTTTGTTTATGTACATCGTGCTTTGACAGCAGTTTTTTATTACTTACAGATTACTTGCAGGTATTATTCAGTTCACCATTATTACTGAGATACTCTCATACATTGAGATATTTGTTATCTGCAACTTTAGTGCTGATATCGGCATAATGTGCTAGATTCTGTTAACTTTAATGAGTCCAGGTCAATGTATCCAACATTTTAAGCAAGAGGAAAATTCAGCTGTCATAGGTTACTAGGCTAACTGCCTCAGGGGGATTTTCTAATCCTTTCTTGGTTTGTGACTTACTGTGGAGTTGATTGGTAAGAGAAGTTTTATTTGAATTTATATTGTATTTGTTATCACTGTTTTTCACTGTTTGTAGGTAGGAAGGGACGGCTTGTTAACAAGATTTACTATGATTTATATTTTGTTGTTTTACCTTTAATTTCACTGTTGGTTGTTAGCATATCTCTCAACCTGGAAACATCAAAAATCTGGACAAGGCCCATGAAAAATAGATACAAATCTGTACGCTGATTAACATGCAATTTGCATACATAATTATGTAACCTCACCCACTCCAATGGGATTGTGGGATACCAACTTTCAAATGCAAACTGAAGAACAGACAACCAACATATAGTAACAGAGTCCCCCTACAGCCATTCCAATGTCCCATTACCTGGCTATTTCACCCATTTACCATAAACACTAATGTGTGCATACTGCTTTACTAATACAATGATTATTTGGATCTTAGTTTTACATTTTACAGCCCAATGCACAAACAACAATAGACATCTGCTAAACAAAATGCTGTCTCACAATGAAAATAGACTTGGCATTAAAACATCTCTGCCCTTGAAACTCACACTCATTGAAACAGCAATGAAACCCGCACCACATTCAAAGAGAATGCATTTGGCCAGTGATGGATACAGATTACCTTTGGGCTGTTTTCAAATCATTGGCCCCTTGCACACAAAACAAGAAACATACACGTTTTCTTTGATACACCTTCCTGACTTTATTAAATTATATTCCTTGTATAATACAGCACACTTGTTAGAGCACATTTTACATTTATTCTTTGAACATTTTTCCATTAGGCTGTAGGCAATGAAACAAAATGCATGAATCAATAATGACAAAACTGCCCAATTCAGAACATTTCCATCATAAAATTCTACTTGCAGTGTGTCCACACCCGCAGTATAAATAGAATGACAGTAGTGTAAGCCATAGGCATCTTGCACAGCTTCTCGCACTTATTTTCAATTTCAGTTTTTTTTGTGGGGGGTACAAAAGGTCAAAAAACAGGGACACATTTGAAACATTGCTTGTATAATTTTAGAAAGTTGCTAGAATAAAAAGTTGTCACCACCATGCATTTCACTTACAAGTCTCAAACCCAGGACCCTGTACACTTCAATCAGAGCAACATACCACTATGCCAAGTCAGCAGTTTCATGAAAGATAGGAAGACTGAAACTTAAATGGCTATCATTTAGTGAATTCAGTTCTCACCTCTCACCATAGCTTTCAATCTCTTTGCACAAAAAACCTGGACAAAGCCAATAATGGGAGAATACAGCCCCAAAATAGGGGCATATTTAAAATACTGATCTTATAAACTTAGAAAATTACTAGAATAAAAGGTTTTGTGTTGCAATTTATTTTCTGAAGAATATGAAGTCTGAAATTCAAATGTCTGTCATTATTTAATGAATTCAATCCTGCAGTGATTTTCCACAAAATTCCTGAAAAAACACAGATTTTTATAAGGAACAGAGTCAGATGAAAAATATGAAGGGCAAACTTAAAAGTGGTGGTGGCTAGGGACTTTTGGCTCTTTTTACCATGTACCCAAGGTACAGGGTTTGAGCCTGAGTACCTCTAGCCACCAGGTGTATTGCAATGGGGGCATTCACACACACACACACACACACACACACACACACACACACACACACACACACACACACACACACACACACATATCTTTTTTTTAATTGTGTTTCTTTTATATTTCTTTTGTTTATTCACAATCTACATTTTGGTGGAGCAGAGCAGAATCATGAATTACCTCTGGCTGTCTTCTCTATAGCTCATTCACTTTCCTAGACTGTTTTCATATAACTACAAGCAATGTACCACTGTTTCCAACCACAACAAAATGAGGATACCTTGGCTTCTACAGTCAGAAGTGATTTGCAAAAGTGTTTTATAGATCTTTACAAACAATAAAGTAGTCTACATATAGAATTTTGCTTGCTCATATGTGTTTTTTATGCACAGACTGCATTTTTTGGGAGGAGTGAAACAGAGGAGCCTACATTCCCTACTATTTAACTCCCTAAAGTGTCTTTTAGATCTCACTACAATTTACTTTATGATACATACAGATGATCTTTGACTAGTTTGTGTCAGTCGCAGTACTTGGGAAGAAGCGGATACAACAAATCCTAGTCTTTCCCTGGATGGGTAAGCTGCTGATATAAATCACATGTTTTTACATGCTGCACGTATTCCCAAACAGTCTATGGACAAAGAAACGTCCACACACTTTTTCTGACATTTTTATTTGTATCATCTTGTTTGCAGCCAGAGAAAATAAAGCAGTCCAGCTCACCTCTACCAACCTCAACAGATCAGTTCTTGACTTTGTAAGTTTTTCTTCTCAAATATACTGTCTCACACACACACACTTACCTTTCCATGCTAATAAATCCTTCCATCCAAGCCTTCTAAAATAAACTCCATTTGCCCTCTGAGCCAAGCCTTCTAAATAAAATAAATCCTTCCAGCCAAGCCTTGTAAATAAAATAAATCTTTCCATTTGCCTTCTAAATAAAACTCCATTCGCCTTCTAAGCTGAGCCTTCTAAATAAAATAAATCCTTCCAGCCAAACCTTGTAAATAAAATAAATCCTTCCATTCACCTTTTAAATAAAATAAATCTGAGCCGAGCCTTCTAAATAAAGTAAAACCTTCCAGCCATGCCTTCTAAATAAAATAAATCCTTCCTTGCCTTTCTGGCTGGTTTGGTCCCACTCAAAAAGCATTTGAACCAGCCAGAAACACAGACATACGTGTGCTGTGAGCTCAGTTCCAACAAGCTGGTGGCCTAGATGAGCTGATGTCATTGCACACATGAGGACGTCAGCTAAAGCATGAAAAATTAAAAAACAAAGTGAAAAAAAGAAAAAAATAAAGAAAAAAATCAGAAATGAAGGGGTGCCACTCAGGAATCATGGCACCCCATTATTTGGACCCCAAAACTCAGTAAAAACTGAGTAATTCAGGACAGTTGGGAGGTATGGTTGTTAGAAAGGGATAGGTTTTATACAGGCAAGCTCTAGCCACCCCAAGGAGCCTAGACAGCTATAAATTTACATAGATTGCAGAAAGGAAAATCCTGAGTATATCCAAACAATAGCATCTTGGTTTGTGACTTATTTATCTTTATTGTCAAAATGAAGTGCTACTGTGAGTGATAGTGAGCGACGTAAAGGAATTACAACTTTTGTCTGGCTTGTAGAACTTGTATGGTCAGAACAACTTACTGTACTTTATTTAGTTGTATATTGCTGGTGTGCTTTTTTGTCATAGAAGTTGATTTACGTTCTCTTTGAATTTTCTGGTTACTGATTTTGATCCTATCTTTTGTAATATTGTATTCATTTGAAGCTGAATATGGATTCCTTAAATAAGTATGCAATCAACGATTTGCTAATGCAGAAAAATCTTGTACAGTATAATAAATGCTATGCATATTTAAAGGTAACAGCTGATAACACTGGTGATCTGTATTCCTAGTGTCAAAAGTTGGATGATTTGCTTACCATTGTTAGAAGTAAATCTAGACTTAATAATGATGATTGCACTTGTTCCATTGGCATGGATTGGAGAACTGTTGTTTCATATATTAATGACTGGACTGATGAACTAAATAATGTTAGGCATAAAACAAACAGAGCACATTTACGAAAATGATGCATCTATTGTCTGCAAAGATCATTCAACCCCTATGAAACAAGATGCTGCCCCTGATAACTCTGGAATTCTGGATGCAAGTATTTAACAATCTGAGGGTCCAGGCTGTTTAGAAGGAAACAAAAAAGAAAGAAAGGAAGAAGTTCACAACAAATAACAAGGAAGAAAAAGAAACTGATTAATGACTATAAAGGAAAGAGAATACGGAGTAAACAGGACACTGCTTTGTTGTGTAACACACAGGTGACAGGGAATGATGATATTTGTCTATCAGAAAACCTTCAGTCTACAGAAAAAGGCATCATCTTTCCAAGGAGAAAGTAGAAAAAAAGAGGCAAGGGGCAGGTGAAAAGGAAGAAATCAAAATTGAACACAGAGGGATTGAAGAACATTGCTATAAGAAAAAAGAGTAGAAAGAAGACAGATATTAACTACATGGCTCAAGCTGTGGATTTACAATACCAGCTGGATGAGAATTTAATACACAATGAAAACAGTGGGATTAATAAGACTAATGGTGATGAAGATCTATCCTTTGTAATAATTGAGAGAGCAGATATTACTGTATTAGAAGCTGAAGACTCTTCAGAGCTGGCCAGCAAAGATATTCTTGTAATTGAAGATTCAATTATTAGAGGAACTGATACTTATATTTGCAGAGATGATAATGAACATCAAATAGTGTTATGCTTGCCAGGAGCAAAAATAGAAGATGTGAGACAAGCCTTGGAATGCCTTAATGTAATGTAAGGCAGCATGGATCTGTTTTTATTCATGTTGGTACAAATGATGTCATCCACAAGGATTATCTGACTGTTAGTAGGGAATTGACAGCCATTTTAGATAGTATATCTTGTACTGGTGTTAGGACATATTTTTCACAAATCACCTATAGAAAGGATAGTCAGGTCACTGTGAATGAAAAGATTTTCTGGGTAAATACCTACATGGAAAAAAATGTCCTGTTTTAAAAAATAGAAATGTGCAAAGCATCCAAGCATTCTTTTGGGCACACGTGTGTTCAGACAGGACGGTGTGCATTTGTCTAGATCAGGGAATATAATTTTTGCAGCAGATATTTTGCAATATTTGACAAACACTAGGCAGGATTTTTGCCATATCGAAAATTTAACATTTCACAGACAGCAACATTTGATGCATCGCTGATGGTTATTAGTGCTAGGAGCATTAATGATAAAGTTTTTTTATTGGAATATTTGCTATGTTCCCATAAGATTGATATTGTTATTGTTTGTAAAACGTGGTTAAAAAACAATGACTGGAAACAAGTTCTGTCAGGGTATAAATGTTTTTACTGTAACAGACATTCTAACAAAAAATCAGGTGGAGGTGTTATGATAGCGATTAAAGATAACTATGAGACCTGTGATATTACAAGTTCAATGATAACACCAAAATATATAGACTGTGTAACTGTGACAATAAAGACAACCCTGGAACATATAGCAATTGTTGGAGTGTATAGATCACCAAAGTCAAGTCCAGATGACCTAGAGAAATACATACAGCTGGAGGACTTAAATTTACTAGATACAGACTGGAATAATATTGATTCTACAATGTTAATAAGGAAATTATTCACAGCATATATTCAGGAACAACAATTGCTTCAGATTGTAAAAAAAAGCTACCAAGGGACGAAACATACTAGACATTGTTTGTGTTCCCAAAGAAATTATTGTAACTTCAAGTCAAGTTTTACCACCATTGATATGCAGTGATCATGGGGTTAAAAAGGTTAATTTATTGCTAGATAATTCTGCCAAACTGAAATCTAAGCCAATGCACAGAAGGTTCATTACAGATTATATGGAAGCAAAACAGTCACTATGTAAAACTAACCGGAGTGGGGTGTTCAGTGGAAAAACTGCAGATGGAATGTGGAAAGTTTTGAAAGAGTGTAAAAAATCAAAAAAATCGTTAACATCAGGATCTAGGCATACAACATCAGGTGGATATATTTCCATAAGAACAAGATTTCTGATTAAAGTGAGAGACAATAAATGGTAGAGAGGTCGAACTACAACTTTGAAAATGGAAATAAATAAGCTGGACAAACAGATTAAGCATAGTGTGAGACAAGATCAAGAAAATTTTGAAGAAAATTTATGTAAAGATATTGTGCATAATAGGAAACCTTTTTATCGATACATAAGATGTGGAAGGAGTAAAGACACACAAACTGATAACTGTGTGTAGATTCTAAAATTTATTCTCAAACACAGCAGATTATAGATATATTTACAAAATCTTATGCAAAACAGTCTGACTTCACAAAAGGGGTGGTAAGTTGTCCTAGTGACATCCAGGTAACCCCAGATACTGGAATCAAATTAGATTATATTGAAAAAGAATTGTGCAAACTGGATCCAAACAAAGTGCAGGGAAGAGACACAATTAGTAACAATGACTTGAGAACACTTCAGCAAGAACGTAAAGTACCATTATATATATTATTCACAAGGTCATATAAATTTGTGGAGAGTCCTCAAGATTGGAGACATGTACTTATTAAACCTGTTTTTAAGGGAAAGGGGAGTAGGACAAACCCAGAGATATATAGACCCTTAAGTCTACTTTCATATTGTGGAAAAATAATTGAGATGGTAATATTGGATAAGTTATTGTCAGAAGTGGATAGGTTAGGACTTGAAACCATATATCAGCATGCATATGTTGAAAACAGATCTATTACCACCTGTAACATGATGTTCTATAACAATATAATAACAGCTATGAATGAAAAAATTGTGCTGTGATGTAATTTATATAGATTTAACTTCAGAATTTGACAGGGTCATACACATAATACTGATCAATAAATTAGTACAACTAGGTATTGATGTACTCTTGATATGGTGGATAGCTGCATGGCTTACAAATAGGACATAGCAAGTATCATACAGCAACTGGACAGGAGAAATCCTTGGCTGCAGTCAGGGTATCTGTAATGCAAATATGGCTAATTGACTATTGACTATGTGTAGGCCTGATCACTGACACTCAGCTATTAATGGGTTAATATTTAGCTTAGCATTTTATTTTTCTCATCCCATCCTCCAATAACACCACCATACAACCTGACTCCCACACAAAACTTCTAGAAGCCATCATTGATGAAGAACTTCCTACATATCCTTCAAAGTATAAAACAAAACTCACCAAAAGCTGGGTATGCTCTACCAAATCCGTAGATTTCTAACGTACGATGCCAGACTGTCCCTGGCTCAGGCTCTTCTTCTCCCCTCCCTTCTCTATGCCACCCCAGTACTAGTTAATATTCAAACCACTACCCTGGCCAAACTCCAACAAACCTACCACAAAATAGCAAGATTCATCACAAACTCCCCACATAACTCACACCACTGCCTCGCACTCAACTCACTACAATAGCTAGAACTCTCTCAACAACCACTTCTATCTCAGCTACAAATTATTCACTCTATAATTTATAAACCATCCTCCTGCCCTGTCCTCCTTGATATCCATCTACACACCAACAAACGCACTTTGTACTTCTAACCAACAACTCCTTGACATCTACCAACCCAAAAAAACTATCGGCAGACTGCTATATAAATCCACCCTATCCCAAGCATGGAATAACCTCCCATCCCACTTACGCTCCATTACACACCCTATACAATTTAAGAAAGAACTCAAACTACACTTTATAAGAACCAAAACTTGTACTTGTCATGACCCTACCTAACTCCAGTACTATTCTGTAGTGCACATTTCAATACAACTTCTCAGCATACTTTTTTACCACTCCAATACTATTACTTTCTACCACAATATCATACAATCCTCTCAGCATATTATCTCCCACATATTTTCTCTAACATCACATTACACCTCTAGATATCCCTTCCACCCCATTCATGTACTTGCTATACACCTTACCCCATCAGTTATACATCAGCTACAAAAAAAAAAAAAAAATTCTTTGAAGTACAGAACTTATGTGTACATTTAGTGTTTGCTAATAATAATTGTTTTTAATTGTAAACTAAACTGTTATGTATACTTAAACTGTCTGTAACTGGAGCTTTTCTCCTAGGGTCTCCACTGAAAATGGGCTCCTGGCCCAGTTGGGTTAACCCAATTAACAAATATCAATAAATAAATAAATAAAATTATTCAGGTCTATAGGGCATTTAATGAATGTCTGGGAATGTTTGGGGTTAACAAAAAGTACTGGAGAATTATCAGACAACCCATGTAGAAGATTCTATAGGAATGAGAAGTGTATTAATTGGTTCTCTGACAGAGTAGCTGATACACGAAACAGACTATCAAATTACATTAAAGCAAGTACTAGTGTAGATATTTTTAAGAACAGCCTGGACACTTATTATGGGAACAAGTGTTTTGGTATATCGGCAAGCTAGAAGGGCATTAATGCCCGTGCTTGAAATATTTGTATGTATGTAGGTAAGTATGTATTCATGCTTCCCAAATGGATCTATCAAGTTTCAATACACTGGGTTTATTTTATGGGCTATATGTAAGCTTGAGCATGAATGTTCAAGCATTTACAGGCAGCCTCT